>NC_133764.1:13225691-13526524 GCF_036562045.2 Rhinolophus sinicus | reverse complement strand
ACTAATTCATTCAGTAAAGTTACAGGATACAAAATCAATATAGAAAATCAGTTGCATTTCTATACACTAACAATGAACTACTGTGTTTCCCCGAAAATAAGACCAAGGTAAGCCAACCTAATTGCCTTACAATTAATGTAAGACCCGGTTTTATTTTACTATAATATAAGACTACATAAATTTTTGCTCCAAAAGACTCATTAGAGCTGATTGTTTGGCTAGGTCTTATTTTCAGGGAAACACCGTATTAGCAAGAGAAATTAAGAAAACAATCGCATTTACAATAGGATCAAAAATAATAATACTTAGGAATAAATTTAAGAAAGGAGGTGAAAGATCTGTTAGCTGAAAACCACAAAACAATGGTGAAAGAAATTGAAGAAGACACAAATAAATGGAAAGATATCCTGTGCGCATGGATTAGAAGAATTAATAGGTAAAATGTTCATAATACAATCTACAGATTTAAGGAATCTATAGATTCAATATAATTTCCATCAAATTTTAATGGCATTTTTCACAGAAATACAAAAAACAATCCTAAAATTCATCTGGAATTATGAAAGACTTGAATAGCCAAAGCAATCCTGAGAAAGAACAAAGCTGGAGGCATCACACTTCTTGATTTTAAACTATATTACAATGCTATAGTAATCAAAACAGTATGGTATCAGCATAAAAACAGACATATAGATCCATGAAATAAAAAAGAGAACCCAGAATAAATCCATGTATATATGGTCAATTATTTTTCAACAAAGGCACCAAGAATATGCAATGGGGAAAAGATAGTCTCTTCACTAAATGGTATTGAAAAAACTAGATATCCACATATAAAAGAATGAAACTGGACTTCTATCATACACCATACACAAAAATCAACTCAAAATGGATTAAAGACTTGAATGTGAAACCTGAAACTGTAAAACTCCTAAAAGAAAACATAGGGCTAAGTTCCCTGACATTGGTCTTGACAATGATTTTTTGAATTTGACACCAAAAGCAAAAATAAACAAGTGAAACTACATCAAACTAAAAGGATTCTTCACAGCAAAGGAAATCATCAACAAAATGAAAAGGTTGGCAACTTATGGAATGGGAGAAAATATTTCCAAACTACATATCCAATAAGGGGTGGATATTCAAAATATACAAGGAACTCATACAACTTAATAACAAAACCCCCAAGTAATCCAATTAAAAAATGGGCAAAGGACCCAAACAGACATTTTTCCAAAGAAGACATATAAATGGCCAACAGCTACATGAAAAAGGTGCTCAACATCACTAATCATCAGGGAAATGCAAATCAAAATCACAACGAGATATCGCCTCAAAGCTGTTATAAAAAAAAACATAAGAGAAAACCAATGCTGGTGAGGATGTGGAGAAAAGAGTGAAACTCTGTGTACTGTTAGTGGGAATGTAAATTGGTACTACTATGAAAACAGTGTGGAGGTTCCTCAAGAAATAAAAAATAGAACTACCATACGATCCAGCAATCCCACTTCTGAGTATACATACAAAGGAAATAAAATTATCTTAAAGAGATATCTGTACCCCTATGTTCATTGCGGCATTATTCACAATAGCCAAGGTAAGCCAACCTAATTGCCCATTAGCCAACCTAAGTGCCTATTGATGGATGAATGGATAAAGAAAATGTAGTGTATATACATACATCGGAATATTATTCAGCCATGAGAAAGAAGGAAATCCTGCCATTTCCAACAACATGGATGAACACGGAGGGCATTATGGTAAGTGAAATAAGCTAGACAGAAAGACAAATACTGCATGGCATTACTTGTATGTGGAATCTAAAAAAAAAACACGTCAAACTCATAGAAACAGAGAGTAGAATGGTGGTTACCAGGGGGTGGGGAGTGGGGGAAATGGGGAGCAGTTGGTCAAAGGGTATAAACTTTCAATTATAGGGTCTGAGGATCTAATATATAACATAGTGACTATAGTTGATAATAGTGTACAATACTGTCTGTATAACAGAAATTTGCTGAAAAGTAAATTACAGCAAGAGATTAGAACTTAAGTGTCACACACACAAAAGTTAACAATGTGAGGTCACAGATATGTTATAACTTGATGGTGGGACTCCTTTCGCAATGTATACATATATCAAATCATCACGTTCTATACTTTAAATATATCACAATTTTATTTCTCAGTTATACTTAAATAAAGCTGGGGATATAAAGAAACAAGCAAACCAATTCTAAAAAATGTATATGGACACACAGGGTCAAAAATAGGCAAGACAATCTTGAAGATGAAGAGCTAAGCTGAAGGGCGTATACTACTAGATACATAAATCTGTTACAAAGCTACAAGATTTAACAGTGTGGCCAGCGCAAGGGTGACCAAAAAGAGCCATGGAACAAGAGAGACCAGACACAGATCCATGCATATATGAATGCCTTCTTTGTGACAAACATGGCGCTAGAGTGTGGTGAGGGATAAGGTGGTCTTACAGTCAAGTCGAGTCCCATGTGAGAAAAAACTAATCTTGACCCCCTAAATTTCATTACCACTCACTAAAATTCATTCCGAGTGGACTATAGATATAAATGTGAAAGAAAAAACAATTAAGGTTCCAGAAGATAACATAGGAAATATATTCACGAACCCAAGGTCAAGTAAGGCAAAAATGTCCTAAACAGGACAACAAAAACACGTGATAAAGGAAATGATCAATGAACTGGAAGATACTAAAACTAGAAATGTCTTTTCATCAAAGATCCCATTAAAAGAGTGAAATGGCAAGCCACAGAGTAGGAGGAGATATTTGTAATACAAATACCCAGCAAAAGACTTATATCTAGAAGGCAGTTTACCTGTGGGTGCAGCATCGCACAATTCTCAGAAGTAGGTGGATGGCTTTTAATCGCTGATGACCTGTCTGGCGACAGGCCACACCCACCAGCCATTCCCAAATTTTGGCCAACGGGAGATGTGGCACAACTCTTTCTTCTGACAACATCTGCTTCAAAATCTCAAATCCTGGAAAACCCGCATAAAACACAGATGTTTTAAAAATATAAACAGCTCAAGTTTTAACAGGATAAAACAACTGTGATCATTTAAATTTTGCCTGAAATTATGCCTTTTGTAACAGCAACATAGGAACAACATTTTCAGTTCCTCCTTTTTGCAAAAATGCCCCGGCAGATTTTAAGAGAACAAGCATCTTTTCTAGGTCTTGACAGATGACTCTTCTATCCGGCCCCTCAGGTTTACTTACAACTAACCAACCATAGCATATTCAAGAGTGACACATGTGGGGTTTGTGAGACAAATTCGTGGAAGTCTTACAGAAACGTACTTGCTTTGATTTTAACAAAGATTGATGACACAATGGCACCTGTACCCAGAGTGTCCCTGGCAAGGAGATCACGCACACGGGAAGAACAGGGCACACACCTGTCTGGAATCGCCCCAGGTGTCCAGCTGTCACAGTGAATTTGTAGCCCCACTCAGTGTTGCTCATGTCAGAGGTGAAGCGGTAATACAGAGTATCTCCTGGGTCACACAAGAATCAGAGACAGTCAGGACACTGCAGCAACAGGGAATGGCAAGTAAAGTGTTTCTGATGAAATAGTAAACCCTGCTTTAAAGCCTCCAACAATTCCCCTTGTCAGTATGAAGTTTAAACACTTAATGTTAAGAGCCTGTATAACCAAGGATTTATTTACTACCTGGAAGCTCAAAGTCTTTCCATTTCTGCTGAGACCCGCTGAAATTGTGTCGATCCTGCTGAAAATCACTGCTGCTGGACATGGCTAACTCGTCACAGCCTTCCTCTGTATTGCACTGAGAATCAAACTTGATCGAGAGGTAGATTGCCCCAGGGATGTGAACTTTATCCTAGGGAGGGAACCAAGAGCACGTCTGTCATTACTGGGTAGTTACTGAGGGCCTGCCTCATGCCAAGTCCTGCAACTGAAACGAGTTGTAAGAGTGAGGGAATCACCCTGCCCTCCAGGACCTCGCAGGCTACTTGGGATGGGGAGGGCACACATGGGCTGCAAACATGGGAGGCAGGGGGGCACGGTGGGCAGGCTGCACTTGGAGAAGGTGGGGAGGGCAGAACTGAGTCCCAGTGAAGGGAGGCGCGGGTTGTCATGAAGAATGACGAGGACAAGAGGAGTCTGTCAAGGAGGAAATGGCAGGAGACCAGGTAAGAGAGGGATGTGACTGTACTGGTATGTGGGGTACACTTTAGGCAAAACCAGCTCTGGAAAGTCTCACGTGTTTAGGGAACAGCAAGGAGCTTCACGTTTCTGGGGTAAAGGGTGAACTTTGTGAGTGCCTATGCTTGGGAGGTGGGGACAGGGGTCACATGTGACCCTGGAGAGGCTGGCAGGGACAGAAACAAGTGAAAGCCTGGTGTGCTAAAGTAAGGTGTTTAGACTTTGCCTGGACAGCAAGGGGAGCCATGGAAAGGTTGTAAACAGGAGAAAGCCTTAGGTTTGTGCTGTGCAAGGATCACTATGACAGCGGATGCCGAGCAAGGCCGGGGGCGGGGGGCGGGCTAGCAGTGGGGAGTCAGGAGCGAGACAGGGGCAGGGGCAGGGTGGTGGACAAGGTCAGGTGATCTTTCGTAACTCACTAGAAGTGTCTACGTGGGGCTGGAGAAGTGGGGCTGGAGCCCAGGAACACGGGGAGAAAAGAGGCTTAGAAGGAAAAGAGTGAAGAGGTTTATACTGCAGCAAAACAAAATCTCAGCTGAGTTCTAGATGAGTTCTTCCCATTATTGTTACAGGGTGCCAGCCATTCAGAAGCTGATGGCTTCCAGCTCCAACATTTTGAAAAGGGCCAGAAATGCAAGTGGCAGTAAGTCAGTGAGACCAGCAGGTCACCCACCCCTGCCTCATCCAAACTCCTACCTCTCTCCGTCTGGGTATGAAGTTAAGGATGGAAAACATGAGGCTTTTCAGTTCTGAGTAATTATACAAAGGGGTGGGAGTCTCCCAGGTGTGGCATGGTCATCAGGAGACAGGTAGAGTGAGGGTTAAACCCAGACCCACACTCAGACTCACTGCTAGAAGACGCCAAAGATTCACTCCCAGGAGCTTGCTGCAGGAAAAGGAAACTCTCCTGCAGGGCCAGGTGGGCCAGAGTTTTCTATTAAAGGAAGGCCAGGAGAAGAGACTGGGTTGTACGGAATCTGAGCTTCAGAGAAGCAGACTGCAGCTGAGACTTTCCTGGCCAGGGCTGTCCAGAGGGGAAAGCTGCTGTGCAAGTGGATGACACTGCTGCTCCTCATCACCCCGCCTGCCGCGTGCCCGAGGCTGGCGAGCATGGCGGACCCTGGGTCGTACCTCAAAGTTGGTGTTGTTGTTATATGGGTGTTTTGACTCCCTCACTTGCACCTCCATTCCAGGCTCCTCCATGAACTGGCAGGCGGCCAGGGCCATGGTCCCCAGCATGTTCTCTCGGCAGCCTTGGAGCACCTTCTGCAGGATCTGGCGGGACACAAGGCAGGGAACATCATGGCCTCCAGTGGCAGGGCCACGAGCTGCCCCGTCAGGAAGGGAGAGTCTACTTCAACCCCAAGGGGCTGGCATCATCCTGGACCCTGCCCCCGGCCCCCAATCACCCCACCAGTCAGCTGTTGCTGGAAATCAGGATGCCGCAGTCCTTTCAGAGCAATACTACTTCAAGGAGGTCTGAGAGAACCGACACCACCAATCAGAGAGGGCCTGCGCCCTGAGGAGCCCCGAGCCTCGCAGGAGGGTGGACATACAGATAAACCATTACTGCACAATGGGATAAACGCCCAGGGTGAGGTGCAGAATGAGCAGCGCCACGGGGCGAGACTGAGGGAAGGACACGTTCAAGAGAGGGACTAGCACAGGCAAACTGCTCCCTTTTGCCACTTCCAAACGAGAAATATGGCTCTAGCAAACCTGCCAGCATCTCCAAGACTGTGAGGCTGAGCAAGGATCTAGGGGACTGAGAAACCAGTAGTGTTCATAGATGGGCAAATTAAGGACTAGAGGATAAATTCACTTCCCAACGAATCCCCGCGTCCTGCATATGGGTGTATGGGGCAGGGGTGAGAGTGGGTGAGGGCAGATAGTGTGTGAGGGTGGCCAGGGCATAGGGATGAAGGAGGAGGCAAGACTGTTGCCCTTGGAAACTGGGAAGATGGTGACAACTTTCTAGTTCAGCTGGAGACAATGCCTGGGGCTCCTGATCAGGTTGTTTTCTGCTATGTGGGTCCTCCGGTTCTATACAGCAGGAGGTGGAAGAGCTGCTTCTAGACCTGTGAGGGTTTGCTAAGCCAGCACTATTTGAAAGACTAAGCTGAAGATTTGACTTAGAAACAAAAACAAAAATGGCCACCATCTGTTAAACTGTACCTTAAAATTAGCGCACTAAACTTAAGAGAATGTATACCGAAAATGTTTCCCCGAAAATAAGACCTAACTGGAAAATAAGCCGTAACATGATTTTTCAGGATGCTCGTAATATAAAATAAGCCCTAAATGCGTCTTTTGGAGCAAAAATTAATATAAAACCCGGTCTTATTTTGGGGGAAATACGGTAGGGCTTATTTTATATTACGAGCATCTTGAAAAATCATGCTAGGGCTTCTTTTCTGGTTCAGTCTTATTTTGGGGGAAATACGGTAGGGCTTATTTTATATTACGAGCATCTTGAAAAATCATGCTAGGGCTTCTTTTCTGGTTCAGTCTTATTTTCGGGGAAACAGTAGACCCTGGTGAGCCCCCGTGTCTGCCACCCAGAAATGGGGAGGCTTGGAGAAGCTTCTTGGCTGGATTTCTTCACCAATAAAACTCCGTCCGGGTCATAATGTAACACAGGTGTAAGTGCTGTGTAAGTGCAGAGTGTCTGACCTGGGGTAGACATTCTAGAAAACGATGGTTGGAAACAAGACACAAACCTTCCTGGAAGGCTTCCTGTACTATGGGAACAGGCTATCAGAGTCCTACTTCACCCTGTCCCCCGGGGGTGCATGCTAAGTGACACCCTAGGGGACATGAGAAGAGACAGGCTAGCAAGGAGAGTTAGACTTGTAAGTGTGAAAACAAAAGGGGAAAACTGCAAAGGCAGGTTTCATGGGCTCATTATTTCAAACACCCTCTGAGCACCACATCAGTGCCAGGCTGTGAGCTCAGCTCTAGCCCAGTACTTGGGAGAGTTCAGCCATGAGCCTACCCTGTCTGTCTTGCATTCACACCTGCCAGGGAGTCACACAGCCACACCGGAAGCATTGGCTGGAGGAAGCTTCTTCAAACGCTTGGGGTGGGGAGAGGCCAGAGGAGGAGTGAGTGGGGTGATGCCCGGCGGGGCCTGCTTAATTACCTTCTCCCACTGGTGCTTTTCCTCCAGCTGCATGAACATATCCAAAATGTAGGTCATGTGGGCAGGCCCACTTAGCTCCAGGATGTCCTCGCTCACTGGCACATGCCCAGGCCACTCGGCCAGCAAGGATGCGAGCACGTGGCGGGCATACAGGACGGCAGTGGCCTCATTCACACGGAAAAGGTAGTCCCGGACTGCTCTCTTGCTCTTGCAGTTCAGCTCCTTGTGCAGCAGGGCGGCGCTCTTGCTTCGTCGCTGCTTGGCGTAGCTCTGCTGCAGTTCACTCTCCGTGCTGGAGATCAGCTTCTGGGTCACCGGGTTTGATTCAGCGGTGGCCTGGTCGCAGCGTGCAGGCCGGGACTGCAAACCAACATCACCATTAACTGTGAGAGGCCTGCCCTCCTCCCTATTAGGGGTGGGGTGGGAGTCAGGGCCATTTTGTTTCCGAGGTGGAGGCAGCATACCAGGCACGGTAAGATAATCATGTCGGTGTCCACAGCCTTGGCGCTCTGCTCATCCAGCCTCAGACTCCTACTGGGCTGCCACCTCTGAGCCAGGGTCCGTATCCTTTCATCTGTGGTGAGCTCATCACCATCAAACCTGAAGAGAAGGAGCAGACAGCTGGGTACACAAGTTACAGAAAGGCAAGAGTTTCACCTGCAGTGAAACTTGTCGGAAATGTTCATCAGAGTTGCCTTCCTGTCATTTTGCAATTACATTATTACTTTCGTATTTTGCAAACTACGTAGAGTCACAGTGGTCATTTATTCATGTACACAGATGTGCACGTATGCCCTTGTTGCAGAGAATGCAAACTGTCCCTCGGGATCCATTCTGCTTTTCTTTTAGAAACAAAGTTCCCTGAAGTTTTTGCAAGATACAGAATAGAGACACAGCTAGAGACACAATTCCCAGCTGCCTTGCCGCTAGATGTAGCGATGCTACGAGGTTCTTACCAACGGGAGACCAGGTAAGGAATGTGTGTCACATCCGGAGCCTACCCTCAACTGACTGCACTAAAATGTGCCCCTTTCTCTACCTTCCCCCTTTCCTGTGGGCTGGAACAGAGAGGTGGTGTGGGTGAGCCAGCTTTGGCTACACACATGAGAACACCACCCTTGGGGGCACGGAGTCACTTTGTGGAGCAGAGCTGCCCACCCACCCAGGACAGCTGCCTATCTCTGGACTGTTTCATGAGAGGAAAACAAACGCTAGCTTCCTTGGCCCATGATATTTCTGGGTTTCTTAGTTATGGCCACTTAGACTGTGCCCTAACTGATGCAACTCTGCTTCATCTCACAAAGGATTTGAGGCAACATATACGAAATACATATGGGAAAATAGAAATATGAAATAAAAAATAAAAAATATTAAGTTGGAACTGGATATAAATTAGACTAGGAAGTAAAACTAGGATACAGGGATGGAGGAGGAGATTAGCGGCAGACAAGTAAAGTTCTATACAAACTCAAGTAAGAGCTGAGCCCAAGAACTAGCTCTGAACTTCCTGGCCAAGAGAAAGGGAATACTCTTAACTTTATAACAATTCTTGAAGGAAAAACATGAAAATAATGTATAGTGGTGAAAAACAGACACACACACACACACACACACACACACACACACACACACACTTCATCAGAAGTTCCTGCTCTGTACTGTTTGCTCCCTGGGGTGACGTATGAGAGAAACCTTGGTGTCTGTCTCCATAATGAGTTTATTGTAAGAGGCAGACTGCAAATGTAGTTTTTCCAAAAGGAACATACAACACAACTCAAAGATGATCCATGCAATGTACCATGTTTCCCCCAAAATAAACCCTACCGGACAATCAGCTCTAATGCATCTTGTGGAGCAAAAAGTAATATTAGACTCGGTTTTATTTTACTATAAGACCAGGTATAACATAACATAACACTGGTCTTATATTAATTTTTGCTTCAAAAGACACATTAGAGCTGGTGGTCTGGATAGGTCTTATTTTCGGGGAAACATGGTAGCACAATCAGTCATATCGCTGTATCAAGAACTAAAAACCAGTTCCACACCTGCTCCCTGGCCTTTCAGAAGTTTTATCCAGATCTTCTTGGCAAGAGGTAAGTGTCATCCTGCCCTCACGTGTTCTCGCACTCACTACACTTCAGTTGCATCTAAATGTCCCTTACCTCTTCTGAACCTCCAGGAAGAAAGAATCGGTCCTTTTCATCTGCAGCTCGTATATGGCCCGGAGAACGTGCAGAGGGGCATTGAGGGCATCGTGAGCCATCTGAAGACCACAGGGAGGAAGCAGGAGAGAGATCATTTAATGTGCTTCAATACCTTGTTGATAATTTGAACTCAAAAGTGATAAAATTACAATTATTTTCAAAAGTTACCAAAGGTTATAATTTAAGAACATCATATGGGTACTTAAGGCATATAAAATTGTAAGTCCTTAAATCATGGATTGTAAAATTTGCATTACTATTATAAATTCAAAGGAATATATAAAACATGGAAATGCAAAAAGAAATATGCAGACAAAATGCAATATTAATAGTTAACAGCTATTTATCACATTGTATTCACTGCTAGATTCTGTTGCTGTCTCACACTCAAGTTTCACAAGTGACACATAAATCTAAGTATATTATACTTTCTTTTGGTTTTTTTAAAAACTGTACTCGCTTTTCTGACATCTACCCCATACTCTGTTTACTTTTCATATAGTTAGACCCTCTGAAGTCCAAGCCCTCACCCATTTCACATGGATCCAAGGAAGAGCGGATTATCCAGGGAAAATAAGAGTATGTCTGAGAAACTATGAGGGGGGACTATTTGGGAGTTTATGAATGGGTACAGAAATTACATGCAAAAATTCACATGTGTTTTTGAATGTATATTTTATAGGAGAAATGAGCTAAAGCTTTTGGGTCCAGGACCCAAAAATGTTACGGACTACTGTTGTAAGGGCTTTTCCATTCTTCTAGATCAGTTCTGCGCAATACAGATTGAGTCTCGAGGAAGTGAATTCTCAGGACACCAGACTGAAGCATTTTCCTGTGGATCCTAACACACAGTGTAAGCCAAAGAGAATCCATTTCCCAGAGTCCCTTACTCAGTTCACACATTGACACAAGAACATACCAAGAAACATATTCTGGTGGGCTCATCCAGGCTTTCCAGAGGGTCTAGCTTTTTCTGCTCTGGCTCACTCGGGCTGCTGCCTGACCGTTCTACCTCCTCCTCCTGCTCCCCTCGCTCATCTAGCTCCAGGTCTCCATGCTCGGCCAAAGTGTTGATCTCCTTTTTTGAAGAGTACAGCATGATGGACAAAATCTACATAGAAAGAAAATCAGGCAGGGCAGGAAAGTGAGTGTTTAATGGGTGAGAAGATTACACAGATCTTTAACACTCAAAGGGTAGAGAATATTTGACCTAACTTTTTAAAAAGATGTCCGAATTCACAAAAAGAATGTAAAATTAGTAAAGAAACATGAAAATGTACAATTGTGCTTGTAATAAAAAAAATGCTAACTAAAACTATGAGGGAACTTTGTGTTAGCATTGCCACTGACAGTGTAGTTGACATCCTTTCAGAATGCATTTGGGTGAAAAGGAAAGAGCTATAAAAATGTTCACAGCCTTTGACCCAGTAACTCATCTTTTAGGAAACAAATATGTAAAAAGTTTTATTCCACGACATATGGAATAAAAGTTCTATTGACCATGATATGTGGTCAATGATATATGGTTAATAATGGCAAAAAACTGAAATCCATCTTCATGTACCATAGACAGCCATAAAAATGGTAGTTATGAAAACTAGCAACTTAGTAAATGGCCATAACGTGATCTCAATTTATTTGAATACCATACTCATTGTAGAATCCAAATATATATATAAAAAATACAGACACAGCAGAAAAAAACAGAATAAGGAAATACACAAAACACGAATGGTAGCTGTGTTTGGGGGTTGAAATTTAGAGTTTTTCTTTTTGTCTTTTTCAAATTTTCTGAAATGTGGTTCACTTATTTGAATAATAATTTTTTCTTTTTTTAATTTAAAACATTTCCTAAGAACAAGAGCTCAAATGCTCTCCAGGTTATCCATTAATATGTTTCCATATATTTTCCTAAAACCTAACCAAATCCTCTTGTGGCAACTGTGAGCTATTTGCTCAAGTTCAGGCCTCTCTGGGACTTAGAATGGCTGGCTGATCACCTCCCTCCCACATAGCAGCAGACTTTCCTGAACCTGAAGCTGGCATTTGGTACAGAAACTCCAGGGAACCACAGTAATTCTACTAAGAGCAGTCTAAGGCCTATGGGGAACAATAATGAGAATTATTAACTAACGTCCTACATAAAATAAACATAAGCGAGGACAAATTTAAACAACTGATCTTAGCTCAAAGGAACTTTAAAGGGAAGTAATAATTCAATGGCACACTTTATTACCATGATATAATGTTCAACCATGTGTTTCCATAAAATACTTCTCTTCCATTGTTCTCTGAACAAACATCAAATTCATTTTCCCTGACAGGGGAAGACAGGTGTCATAATCCCTATTTCCAAAAGGGAAAACAATTACGAGACACAGTTTTAACAACTGCACAGAATGAGAGCGCACAGGGCAGAACCAGCTATAACTAACTGACGACTCTAAGTCCCAGGCCAGTAAATCTGCATCAGGCAGCAGCAGCAGGAGCCACCGTCATCCCTTACTTCCAGATCCCGGAGGAGCCACGTTTTACTGAAGCCAGTCCCTTTGCTGCACTTTTTCACCAGCAGCTTCAGCAAATCAGTCTGAAGGAAGGTAGCATGGGTCTCTTCAAAACCATGAGCCTGCAAACAGAAAAAGAACGATTTGCAACTGCCACGGAGTGAAGAAGGTGAGGGTCACTAGGGAGAAGCAAGCCTCCTTCAGAGCCCAGTCTCAGAGAGTTGGCCAAGTTCACCTTCTGGTGAAAATTCCAGTCAGCAGGAAGGATGAAACTCTGAACCTTAGCCATAACCTAAGTCTGGTCATTCACTCTCTAATTCATTCACTCAACAAATATTTCTGAAGCCTAGTATATTCTATGTGCCAAGTCCTATGCTAAGAACAGAAGGGTTTATGTCCTCCTCCTGCTCTCCACCTTCCAAAAGCTTTCCACTGCTCTTTAGACTACAATCCAAGTCCCCAGTCACAGCTGACAAGGTGTGACCGGCTTCCTGACTGCTTCTGTAGTCTCATTTCCGTTTTGTACTATGCTGAAGCCCTGGAGGTATTCTTCCTGCTCCCAGACAAGCATGACTATTCCTGGAGTTTGCTGCTCTGCCAGCATACGACACTCTGCCCACACAACTCATCTATCACCTCAGATTTCACCTTCTCAGAAAGGCTTTATCTGACCCGTGACAGTTTTCCTTCCAGGCTCTTTGTTGCCTCTCTGGCACTTCAGACTGTAAGCTCCATCAGAGCAGGGACCTTCTTTCTAGTTCAAAACTACAAACTCAGTTCTATCTGGCACTTGGTGCTCAACAAATACTTACAGAACGAAGGATTCAAAGACAGAAATGGTCTCTGCCCTCAGGGAGTTTCTTTTCTTTTTCCTACTGTAATGTAAACAACTAAAACCATAACATATTGTGATACATGCCATGATATCAACAAAGAGCGGAAATACGGTATCAATCCTAAAACTACAAATCCTCAGGGCTGGGCCAGAGCTGAAATGCTACTTAGCCCAGTCTGCCTGTGCTGCTTGAGTCTTTCCATGGTTTCCTCGCTGGTAGTGCTACCAAAGTCAAGGAACTCACAAAGTTTTCAAATGACACCTTTTTTTATGGCTAGTTCTGTTGGGAAGATCATCCTAAAAGTGCTCCCTTTCTCCCATCCTGGCCTCTGATAGCAGAAGAATCATGTTCCCCAGTAAGTCAAGGCTTCTCGTCTCCATCCCAGTATCACCCACATCTTTCACTTGTCTGTCTCTTCCCATCCCAACTGTCAAAGCGATTGCTCAAAGACCCCATAGGACGCGAGCCCCTTTTCTTTTTCCCTTCATCTTATCCTATGATGAACGAGAAGGAGCTGTGGTTCAGAGGGAAGTGAGGAAATGTTCAGTCCATTTTTCTTCTCATCTTCCCAAGTTACGTGCTCATTAGGCAGTGGTACCCGGTTCCATGGAACAGTACAGACAAGCTACAGCAAACCAACTACTGGGAAATCTGTTTCTTCTTTCAAGTTATCCTTCTAGAAATCATCAGTACATGGTAACCATCCATCAAAATGGGATGGCATTTCCTCCTAGTTAATGCCTTGCAGATGTTAACTCACAGTCAGATTCATGAGCAAATGGAAGAAGCTCACCATTACCTTTAGCGTTTTATATAGTCCTTTGAGGGCCAGGGATAGGACCCAAGTTGCTTCCACTGCCTCGGGACAATGGCTGTCCATGCTGGTTTGCAGGAGGTGACTGGCGATAAAGGCAAAGTGCTGGGAGTATTGGCTCAGCTGGGCCTGAGAGTTGCTGCATTCTTTTCCTCCTTTCTGGACCAGCTGGTAGTCCTTCACTGAAGGGTGATGTCACGCAGGAAAAGAAAGCCACCAAAAGTACAATTAATGCTTCCTGCAGCTAAGTTTCTTTCCCAGTAATGTGCCTTACCGAAGCAAGGACTGCACACCCCAAAACACAAATCTCCCTGGCTTCAAACTCAGCCGTTATAATTAAGGCCAGCTTGCAGGTGAGCACAGAAATGGTACTGGGCCACCTATCCACCAAGCAACTGAGAAAGGCAATTCACATTCCCACTACTGTGCACAAACAGGCTGGCTCTAAAGGAAGACAAAGGTTGTTAAAGGAAGTTCTTAAATACAATTCACATGAGAGACTTCCAAGCAAGACTGAGCAAGAGGGATTAGATTTACTCTCCTACCTCAAACAACTGGAACACTGAAAATATATGAAACAATGGTTTGCAGACACTGAGCAATAGGTAATACAGGACTACGATCCCTAGCTATCCAGATAATTTCCAGGCTGCAGAGCAGGGAGTAAAATCCAAGCAGAGTCCAGCAGTCTCAATGAACTGAGGAGAAAGAGGTCAGCATTCAGGGAAATCATGGGAGCTAGAATTTATGGGGCTGAATATCACAGTGAAGGAAGATGGAGAAAGAGAAAGCGAGAGAGAGAGAGAGAGAGAGAGAGAGAGAGAGAGAGAATGCGAGACCTCTCTAGATATCCACAGGGGATTTTTCATGAGTCTTTGGCTGAGTACTGATCTGCACAAATGTGAGAGGAATCTATCTAGATAGGAAACTACCTAGTTCTAAAAAATAACTACCAAAAAGCAGTAGGCACAATGACTCTTGAAACTACATGGAGCTGGGAATATTTTGTCTTCCCACCAGTGAGAGTGGAAGTGGACTAGTGGATGGCAAAAAAACTATTCAAAATTTTTCCAAGTTTGATGAAAACTATAAATCCACAGAGCCGGGAGCTCAATAAACCCCCAAGCTGAAGCAACATAAAATCATGCCAAGGCACACCATAATCAAAATGCTAAAAACCATTGATTAAGAGAAAAATTTTAAAAGCAGCCAGAGAGGGGCAACCGGGTGGCTCAGTTGGTTAGAGCACAAGCTCTCAACAACAAAGTTGCTGGTTCAATTCCCACATGGGATGGTGGGCTGCGCTCCCTGCAACTAAAGATTGAAAACAGTGACTGGACTTGGAGCTGAGCTGCACCCTCCACAACTAGATTGAAGGACAATGACTTGGAGCTAATGGGTCCTGGAGAAACACACTGTTCCCCAATATTCCCCAATAAAATTGATTTACAAAAGAAAAAAGCAGCCAGAGAAAGAAGACACAGTATGAAGAGTAACAGAGAATGACAGCAGACTTCATGGCAGAAAACATGCAAGCCAGAAGAAAATGGATCAATATTTTTAAAGTATTTAAAAAAACACCTCTCAGCCTAGAATGTTTTACCCAGCAAAATTTCTCTCAACAATGAAGTCAAAATATATACTTCTTTGATTTAGTAGGACAAACCAAAACAAACATTTTGTAGCAGCAGACCTGCACTATAAGAAATGTTACGGGAAGTTTATCAGGCCAAAGGAAAACAATACTAGATGGAAATCTGACCCTACACAAAGAAATGAAGAACACCAGAAATGGTAAACTTGTGGATAAATATGAAAGATTGTTTTCTCATTTTTAAATCTCTTTTAAAATATCTGACTTTTTAAAACAAAAATAAGTGATATATTGTGAGGTTTATATTATGTAGAAGTAAAATTTGTGACAAGAATAGCACAAAGAATAGGGGGATAGAAATATAAACTTTATAATGTTTCTTCACCATATATGAAGTGGTATAATATTATTTGAAGGTAGACTTAAGGGTTAAGAGTTAAGGGTGTATATTATAAATCCTAATGCAGCCACTAAAAAATTATTTGAAGGTAAACTATTGTAAACCCTAGAGCAACCACTAAAAAAATAAAGAGATATAGGTTACAAGCTAATAGTGGAGATAAAATGGAATTATTTTTTAAAAACACACAAACAGCTGAATCCAAAAGAAGGCAGGAGAAAAGGGAATAAAAGCAACTAAGAACAGATGAGACAATAATTTAAAAAGTAAGAAGACAGTAGAGTTAAACTCAACCATTTAAATAACTGCATTAAATGTAAATGGTCTAAACATCTCAATTAAAAGGCAGGGATTTTCAGACTGAATTAAAAATGAAGACTACACTACGTGTTATCTATAAGAAATCCACTTTAAATGTAAAGACACAGGCAGGTTAAAGTGAAAGGATGGAAAAAGATATACCATTGCAAATGTTAGTAATTAAAAAAAAAGCTAGAGATGCTACATGAATATTAAAGTAGATTTCAGAACAAGAAATATTATCAGGGATAAAAAGGGACATTTCATAATGAAATGAGAAATAGACATACACACAATTCATAGCACTAAAATGTTTCTATTAACAAAGAAGAAAGGTCTCAAATCAGTGACAAGAGTTTCACCTTAAGAAACTAGAAAAAGAGAAAAAAGCAAATGAAACCTAAAGCAAGAAGTAAAGAGATGAATAATGATAAAGACAGAAATCAATAAAACAGAAAACAGAAATAATAGAGAATAATCAATTAACCCAAAAGCTGATCCTTTGAAAAGATCAAATAAATGGATAAATCTCTGCCTAGACAGTCTAGGAAACAAAAAAGAGAAGACACAAATTACCAAGATCAGGAATGAGAGAAGGCAGCTGATACTCCATGCCAGTTGAAAGTAAAGACTTAAATTTTATGAGACCTAAATTTATTACCTGAATCTATGAAGAGATATACTATGCTCCTGTTAAAACACTCAGTATTGTTAAGATGCTACTTCTCCCCAAATCGATCTATACATTCAATGCAATGTCAATCAAAACCCCAGTAGGAGAAACTGACAACAGATTCTAAAATTCAACAGAAAGGCAAAGGAACTAGAGTAGCCAACGCAATTCTGAAAAACAGTACAAAGCTAGAGGACCTGATTTCAAGACTTAGTATAAATCTATAATAGTCAAGACAATGTGGTTTTTGAGTAAGCACAGATATATAGATTAATGGAACATAATAAAATCCATAAACAGACACACACATATGGGTCAATTAATTTTCAACAAAGGTGCCAAGATAATTAAATGGAGAAAGAATGGTCTGTTCAACAAATGGTCCTGAACAACTAAATACACATATGCAAAAATAAAAGAACCTTGACCTTTATTTTACCTCATTCCATACACAAAAAAATAAAGACACTGCCTAATGCTGAAGCTGAATGAGAAAGCAGATTATTTCAGGAGCAGAACTGGGCACATAATGGTTAGATACTCCAGACTGCTTGGGATTTGACAAATTAATTAAGTCAAAAGGGCACTTCGGACATACTTTCACTGTTCTGTTGCTGAAACAAAATGGAAAGTGATATGAACGCCAACACAAGTATTTGAAGTTATTTTATATTCATGCAGCCACCTGACTCCATAATATGTTTAAATTATCCATTAGGAAACAAATGACACTGGCAAATGGAAACATTAAATGTTCAGAACATCTGCCCAAACAAAAAACACGGAGCCATACACACAAAATAACAGGCTGGAAACGGCCTTCAAATTTATCCCAATTCAACCACATCATTTCAGAGATGAGGAAAAAAAAAACCTCAGGAACTGTAACTTGGTTTTTTTTAAAAAAAAAAATCATAGGCAGGGGCAAGAAGCAAGGTATTGCCATTGATTTTAGGGTATGCAGACAATTTTCTTCCATTCTTAGAAGAAAGAATTATGCTTGGGACCTGTTTTCCTTTTCCGGGTTTTGACATCGACGATCACAGCCCTGTTCTTCTCAGTAAAGTGCTTCAAGATGATCACATTATGTGGTTCATTAGCGTTATCCATATAAACACAGCGGGTCCCCACACAGAGAACCTAGAACATGAAAAAGAGAGACAGAAAAGACAAGTCACATAGCACACAGAGACCGCAAAGAGCACTGTTAGGCACAAGCCCAGGACCCATGACTCCAACAGCACTCAAGGACAAGGCTCTTCTTGTCTCGAAGGCCAGAGCTTGACATGGGCCTGGCACAGAACTGGTTTAAGTGTTTGCTGGATGAAGAAGCCATGATTTATTTGTCCCAACCAGTTGAGAGACATGAAGATTAGAAATGAGATCAGCGTGAAAGCCAAAGTGAAAAACAACTGTACTGGGAAGCGCTTTGTAATTTAATATGTTACAGTTCCCTGTTATTCAAAGCCAACTATTGGCTAACACAATGAATCAAATGGCTAAATTGTTCAAAACGCAAGTTCAACAAATTCCATAATCTTGAAAATATACAGATATTATAGAAGCACATCATATAATGGAGGGGGAAAAAAACTTCCAAAGATACATGCTACAGAGACTTTGCTGTGTGTGATGAAGATCGCAAGAGGTGGCCAGGCCTCCGAGTGACGTACCTGGGGGAAGCCGACCAACACGAGCAGCGTGAAGATATTGGTGTGCTTCAGCTGGAAAGGCAACTGCTTGATGCAGTGGTCTGTGAAGGTGGCGATGACGTCACGCCACAATGGGGCACTGTTGAGTGACCTTAGGATCTCTGCCATGGAGCACGCCCAGTCTAAGCCCACCTGGCTGGAAGGCAAGAGCTCCATTAGGTGGCAGTGCACAAGCTTCAAACGCAACTCGCCAGAGCTCGCTACGCTCCAAGGCAGACCCAGAAGCATGCCAAAGAGCCACTCATTAATTAGTTTAAAAACTACCAGAATGATGCTTTTCATACAATGGGAAGTGGGAAAAAAGTTCAAGATCTGTTACTCATATATTCAGTCTACAGTTACGTTTTAAAAAATCTCTATAAAAAGCTATATACGTGTGTGCCCTTATGCTCATTCATGTCAGAAAAAAAGCTTGGAAGGAAATCTATTAAAATAGTATCAGATGCATGAATACGGTGCAAGCCAGGTTGATTTTTATTCTTCATTTCTGTTTTCCAGATTTGGTATTGTTCCTTTTATAATGAAAACAGGTCTATTTTCAACCCCAAAGCCTACATTTACTGCTCTCAGGAAAAAACAAACCAGAATATATATCATCAGAGTTAAATTGGCACAGTGCCCAGACTGCACAGCTGTTTTAATGTGGGTTTTAAGCAGTTTTAATGTCTGTTGACAGCACTGCTAATAAAGCAACTCTATTCTCACAAAAGATTCCCAGACGACAGCACTGAAGCACACTGAACTTAAGTAACAGCCAGACCACTGACTTAAATGAAATGGACACCAAAGTAGGGGAGAATGGGGGTGGCTACCTGTCCAGACACACAGCTCCCAGGCTAAAGAGCAGGTGGGTGGTCTTCCAGCCATCCGGCACGACAGAATTGTCCCCTGCTGAAAACAGGTTGTGTTTGGCTGAGAGGACCTTGATCACTGCTGCATCTACCTCTGCTGGTAAAAGGCGTCTGATTAACTGGCCGAGAAGACCCAGGGTGAGGTGGTAGGTTTCATTCAGATGCCCTGCGTTTGAGATGACAACCTGGAACATGAGTGGGAGGACGTGCTCCAGGTCTATCAGGGGGACTGTGGGCTCCTGTCAAGAGAGGGGGGTAAGTCTCTTCAGTACAAAATCCATGTAACTACGCCAACTAACGCTCCATCCCCTCCATGTGTGATTTACAACTGGCCTAGTTGAAATTGCGCAGTGTCTTTCATAAATGGCTTACGTACAAAATCAACTGTAAAATAAACATTCTCAGGTATTGCCTTACAATCCTACTTCTAATTTATAACCCTATCCTCAGGAATACACAGATGACTGCTATTAACAACTGGTTTCAGTATATGGCTTACCAAAAAATTATTTTCTATGCGTAACACCACCCCTCCTTTAAAAAAAAAATGACATTTGTCTCTTACCGACTTTAAGGGAGGTAACATGGCTGCTAGTAATCCCAAGATCCTCTTCTGGGAACATTCAGCAAACACCTGCTCAGGGCTTGGAGTAATTGCCTTTTCCTCGATGGGCTTCTGAGATGATGCTTCTGAATTTTCAGCATCTGAATTGTAAAGCACCAAACTTTTAGATTTTGCCAGTGTCTATGTATGTATGAAGAGGCAGTAAGCCTCTGCACTGTCCGTGGGCCCTATGACACTACAGAATAAGGCTGGAGCTTTAAAAACCTATTTCTGAACATGTCTTGCTCAAGGAGGCCTACCTTGATCTCCCTGTTGAATTGTAGAGCCTGCCCTGCCATCCTTCTCATCCCTCTGCACGCCCCCATTCCCTTGACCCTGCTGCTCTTTTGTGCTCACAGTAGCCATCTTTTAACATGCTGTGTTATTGCTATTTATTGTCTACTGTCTGTCTTCACTTCTGGTTTTTTGTTTTTCTCAGTGATGTATCCTAAGCACCTAGAAATGTTTCTGGAGCCTGGCAGGTACCCAATCAATACCTGATGAGTGAATACACTATCTCTGACCCAGGATGCTGATCCTTACTGGAATCGGACCGCAGGAGACTCTGACGACCTAGACTGACATGGAGTCCAGACTGTCCTCCGGAACTTAGAATTATACACACTACAAAGATCAGCATCAGCCCCTCTGAGAGGTGACCCCACAGATGGGCAGGATGCCCGGTGCTCACCCCTGCCACCATTACAGAGCAGGCCATGGGCCAGATCCTGCCTCCCAAGGCTGCCCTGAGGGGGAGGCTGAGTCTCTTCAGCCCAAAGCACCTCCATCTCCCGGCTCATCAATCTTCCTACAGCACAGCTCTGACCTCGCCGCTGGTATCCGCAGGCAGGAACCTGGGGCCCTCACCTTCCCATGCTCCACTCCATCTCCACACACCTGCTGAAGGGACTTCTCCCCAGTATTTGTCTGGGGGTTCCCCACTCTGGGGCCTTTGCTCACATTCTTCCTGCCCTGAATGCCCCTCCCCACAGCAGATGCTAGCACTTTCAAGGGCCCCTTCAGCCCTTCCTTATAAGGCTTTATGTGAATACAACCTGTTCCAGTTAAATACCAGTTATTGTTAATATCACTTACACCTCTCTTCTGGACAGAAGCACATCCCACCTCAAATTACAGCCACCTGCACCTTTGCCTTAACCCCACCCCCTAGATCGTAAGCTCCTTGCGGGCAGGAGCTATGGTCTAACTGATCTAGCACAGTGCTTGGCACATTACGAAAAGGCATTTAGCAAATCAGGAAGTAAACAAGACAGAAAAGCAGGCAAAGTGAAGGAAAGATAACTTTCAGTATTATCAGTGCCAGAACTGAGAAACCATGCATTCTTGGTTTGCTGGCCAATTTGAAATTGTGCAACCAATGGCTCAGGGCTGGGTATGTGTGCATTTTGAGATGAAAGAGATCAAGGAAATTGTCAAATAGTCTTTACCTGGAAGTCCTGTAGGTGTGTTAGCATCAGCAGGGGAGTCTGACTTTTGAGTCTGGCATGAAGGATCCTTCATTAATGATACACTTTCATCTGCCTTATTTTTCTGCTTGCAATCCAAAGGTCTGCCTTCCTTATGAATATCTCGCTTTCCCTAGAAACAAAAAGGTGAGTGTAAGAGAATTAGGGTTTCTCATTATTAAAGTTTACTCATTAATATTACAATACAACTTTTTAAATCATTAGCCAATCAGTCTTCACAGACTAAAATACTTTTCAATTCCATGAGAAAATGCCCCTCATGTCCAAGGATAAATCTATACTCTAAGACAGTAATCATTGCATCACATCCCCCAAACATCTCCCAAATGCCCCTCTGTCAGAGCCTACAGTCAAATGAGCAGTGGCTCCATTACAAACCTCTCACACATTCTATTTACTTTTCAGAAGCTGATATGGAAAGGTCTTCTTTGGGGAAAAGAGAAAAAGACAATGGTATGGATTTCGTCCTAGCACACTAAGCTGACTTACACTTTTGAGAATTCCATTTTGGCAAGACTTGTTAAGGGGGTTCTCATTGGAGTCGTGAGAGTTTTCTGGGCTCAGCAGTCTGGCAGTGAGCTGTCCAGACGGGTAGGGTGACAGCCCTCGGCCTGAATTCCCTTAGGAGTAACTCGCGTCACCCCCCAAATCACCTATACTCTTTGGGCCCTCAGGGTGCTTTCCCTGTTGTCACACAGGCTTATACACAGAAAGTACGTCACGCAGGAAGTCTTCAGTCCATGGTGGAGGCACCCCAGCTCCAAGAAGCCTGGGAAGGCCAGGACACTTTGGATCCAAAGGTGCAGTTTTGTACAAAACCAAACCCTCATGAGAAGATCCTGATATCTCCCAGTGGCAGCTGACTTATCCTTCCCTCTCTGGATACTGTAACCTCAGCATCAATCCTATCCTCAACCCCTACTGAAAAAATAAGTGATTATAAGATTGTCCTAAGAAGGGACCAAGACTTGGAGAGCCACTTGCCTTGTTAAAAATGTTCCCTCTGAAAAGACCTCTGGCACCATACTCTCTGTACCATGTGGCCCTTTGTAAAAACAATGTAATGCCAAAGTTCTGGCTAATGACTTTAGCCTTCATTTTCTTTCCTATTATCACAGGCCTCCAGAGACACTGCAGTTGCACACAAGTTGCACCCACAGGGGTATGATTACTGGCCTGAGGCCATTGTAGACAAAATCCCTTGGATGATGCCTCTGGCTGAGGTTGATTTCTTGGTTGCTTAAAACAAAAAGTATCTCTAGTGACTGGAGGGAAGATACTATTAATAGGGCCTGGGATTGGCTAGAAACATATGGGAGTTCAAAGATTTATACTCAGAGCCCAAGTGGGATGTGGTCCTTAGCGGAAACTGCTGCTTTGCTAGAAGACTAGGAGACTGAGCAAGAGGCCAGATAACCTGGGTGCACCCAGATACTGACGGAAAGGGTAGCCAAAGGGAAGGGACATCTCGGGGAAAAAATAATGCCCTGGGAACGCCTTAGAAAAAGGATGATTCCCGTCCCTAGGCAGGGAAAGCCTAAAATAAGCCTGAAACATCTTTTTGTATTAAAAATTAAGTGCCCAAAGAATAATGGAGACATCAAAAGAACACAAAAGCCAGCTGGAAGGAGCACTCACTGGCCAAATGTGGGACAATTTGAGCATCAAAATAAATAATGAAAAATAATACATTTTTAATCCATTGAATAAAAACAAAATCCACTGAGCCCATAAGGATAGAAATAATGACCAAGTAGATATAGGGAGCCCAGTGCTCATGGGTGGCATGTTCCATGGTGCTGGAAGCTCACAAGAAGATACAATTATTCCCAGGCTCAGAAGTCAAGACTGCTGATTTATCTTGCTGATAATGTTTTCTCTGCTCCACCGTAATCTGTGGGCGGTTAAAATGCGGCCTGGAGAAGGGGCTTGTGGTAAAAAATATTGACACCTGAGAGGCAGCTTGAAGATTGTTATGTCACCTGTCTTGTGCTGGCTCTCTGGCTGAATGAAGCTCATAGAATTTTCAAGTTTTTGCCAGCCCTGTCTGTTTTGTCTTCCTCTAAGTGACAGTGGGAAAGGGGTGAGCTGGAACCCCCAAGTGCAGACACTGAGCTAGTTCCCGTGACAGAGGCAGAGCACAGAGACAGTAGTAGCTCCTGAGGCACAGTGAGGGGCACTGACAGCCTCCACTCCAGCTTGGGAGGCAGCATCGCAGAAGCTACACGGGGCTCTCTCACAAAACAATCTTGAATGTCACCATCACCGGTGATGCCTGGATTAAGAAAGGCTTTGCTTCTACTTACACAAGTACATATATGGAAACTACGGTGCCTACATGGTAAATAGTAAGTGCTTATTAGTGTCACCACTTGTTGGCTGATATAAAAATAGCTTCAGATCTATAGTGTTCACATGGGCCAGGAACTAAGCTCTTCAAGTGCATATAATCTTGCTCAATCCTTATAGAAACCACCAGGAGGCAGGTGACAGGAGTAGTTAGTGTTGACATGGAACTTACTTGAACTCTGTTTTAAGCACTTTACAGACATGAACTCAATGTGCGTAATGAATGTAAATCTTCACAACAACCCTATTATCTATCACCCCACTTTCCAGATGAGAAAACTGAAGTGAAGAGACTGTTAATGTGCCCAGGATCTGACATAACAGAGATCTGAACCCAAGCAATTTGGGTCAAGAATCTGTGCCCTTAACCTCTCTGCTCTGCCCCCTCATGTGAATGGCTCTCTCTGAGTTTGATGAACCTGTGACTCTGCACAGTAAAGAACTGTTATTTACATTGCAGGGCACAAAAGGGCCTGACGGCTCCTCAGCAACCTGGAGAGCTTGCTTCTCTAGCTGCTCCTCTGATGTTCGGTGGGGCATGGTGCCTGGGGGGGCCTGATGTCCCGGAGCAGAGTCACCGTCTGGCAATACACCAAGAAGGGCCAGAGCCTTAAGACCTACACAGCAAGCAAATGAGAGAATGGTTAAGGGTTTTATGCCAAGAGCTATTTCTGGTAAGTGCCATAAATCGCTTTGCTACTCTATGGAAATTGATGGCTGAGTTCTCCACAAACCAAACCAAGGGGTACCCAGTGCACACACCCCTGCCTATCCCAATCTACTCAGCAATGATTTCAGACACCGAAAGTTTGGATAGTGAGGGATACCTGTACGTTATTAACAGAAGACAAAAGATATAACAGGATTGTCTATGTAGAAAATAATTAACACTTCCTAGTAGCCTCACACAACTAGATTTTTAAGTTCCCACTAGTAAATAGATAACAAAATAGCTATGAAGGCTCTGCTACCTAACACAGGTCTGATTTCCCCCAGCGTTTACGAGAATGGGGAATCCATTATTCTGAAAGGCATTTAAATGTCTCTGAAGTTTTTCATGTTATTTTCTCCTTAGCACCCTTTGGTCAAGTCAAAATCCTCTAGATATTTTATTAGTCAAACTGTTTTAGTTATAAATAGTTCTCATCTAGAATACAGTTGTGTGGACGTAGATTTGCAGTCCAGGTTCAAAAAAAGGCTTTGGCAAAGTTAAGTCTGGTAGATTCAAATATGTACTAAATATTTCATCCACAGATATCAGAGTTCTAATTACTAACTTTTTTACATCTCCATCTCCATGTAAATATTTTAGAGAGACTAAATACTACTTTAATGCCAGCAGTTCTCTCACATACATTTGGGAAGATCAAGTTGACTACATCCTGTGACAACCTGGGCTTTGTAGCCTCTGCACGACTCACACATTTCACTTCTCTCGGGGCTTTACCTTCACAGGCAGCTCAGGGTTGGTTTGGTTTCGGTGTGTGAGGAACAATTACCTTTCCCCTGGTGAGCCTTCATGAGACAGTCCCCAACCAGCTGCATGCACTGGCTGCGCAGGGTGCTGGCACTGCTCCGGGCCTGGGGACCCAGCTTTTCGCCAGCCACCTCCTCTGAGCTGGCCAGGTGGGCGCTGTAGAGGGCCAGGGCAGCGAAGAGCAGCCAGGCATAGTTGTGGATATAGGGCTGGATGAGCCTTTGCCGGTCGCTGATCCGGATGGTCACCATTGGGTGGGCCGTGATACTGTGGGTAGGCAAATGGCTGCAAAGGCAAGACATTTTTAAGACCGACACTCCTTAGTGAGGCTCAGAAAAAGGAGAACAGGGCCTCCAGGAGCACATGCATGGTCGCAATTTGGCAGTCATTACCTCTAAGGCTGTAGTGATTGGAAAGGTAATGCTAAGTAGGGGTCCTTGCCCAGAAAAATGAACAAACACAAATATTGTACATATCATTTCAGGATTTCACAAGCCCCAGAAGACTATCTATGGAAACCAGAAGATGTAAGAATTCCTTAGTAGGAAATTCTGCAGAGTGTGATTATAGCATTTTGGTAATTTGAGAAAATACCCATTCTTAGAGATAGATAGCAAGTGTGTAGGAAAGAAATGATTTAAGGTCTGTGATTGGCTTTAAAATACTTGAACAAAGTGTGGGAGGAAAAGGAAGGAATAAGCGAAGCACACAGCAAAATCTTCCTATTCTTGAGTCTGGGTAATGGGTTATCATGGGGATTCATCGTACTAGTTTCTTTACTTGTGGGTATGTTTGAAATTTTTTTATAATGAAAGGTTTTTTGTTATAAAAAAAAAAAAGCAAAGGAATACACGAAGAAAAGGTGCCAGGCTAGAGGTGATCTGAGACACACCCATAGGAATATTTCTTTGCTGCATAGCATCCATAGCAGAGATCAAAGTCATAGCACACGTTGCAGTTCATCCTCCGGCCTATGATCAAACCCTGGCAGTTGTCACAGGTAAACTCCATGTTGACCATTTCATGGTCATCTCCATGGCCCTCGGGCTTCACTCCACCTGGGGGAAAGAAAAGTGAGAGGTGGAGTGGGCAAAGGGCTGGCTTCAAACCCAAACCCACCCCAGAAGCCAGGGGCCACAGGCATCTTCTGGAGACGAGGGCGTTCTGCCCAGTGGCTCTGAGCATATGAACCACATTCTCAGCACAGAACCTCTTAGCGATGGTACTATGGGTTGATTCCCCCTTTTTCCAGCACAACACATTGTTTGATGAAATAGATTAGCAAGTCCCAGCATGATAACATTTGACAGAAACAAGTCCACATGGCAATTTGTGAGCTGTCTCCCATGACCCGCCCTCTGATAAATATTAAGCATCTATTGTGTATTGCTGGTAGCAAGCATTGAGGAGCAATCAGGTTTCTGTTCTTACTTTTGCATTTCAGAATCAGAGATGAAAACCGACTTCATAACCCCAGACCCGGTGAATGAGAATGTTAGTCACGGAAGACTGCCTGCTCTGGTCTCCTCCTCACTCTAAGTCCAGCGGGTCTCCAAACTCTGTCATAGACCCTGCTCGCTGCTCCTCACATCTGGCTGGCTTCTGTTCCCACGGCCACAAACGTAGGCTAGGCATTAATTTCATCACTACTGTGACTGACTTCCTTAGGGAAGCTCTTAAACGAACAGAACCACCTTCCTCTAGCATAGCTCTGATCATGCTAACACCCTGCTTGAAAAACCTTTCCTGCCGTCTACAGACTCATTCAAATTCCTTAGCCTGGTATCTGAGGTCCCACATTGGGGCCCTACCTGTTTCAATCCAGCACTCAGCCGGACACTGGAGCACGTCTATATAAACATACTACAGATGCTCACTCCTCTGCCCCTGAACTTGTTCTGCTTTGCACGGTGACTCACTCTTGTGTTTCCTTCACATCATCCAATTCTAACTTTCTTCAAAGAGCACCTCACACACCATCTCCTCCACAAGTTTTCCCTGCAACTGTGATTGCTACTACTTCTGAACTTTTCCAGAACATTCTGTACTGCTCATCTGTAACTCAGCATGTACTGTTGTACTGGAATGGACACTTCGTGGATATGTCCAGTCTCCTGCTAAGACTGTAAATGCTTCCAGGGTAGGGGCTGTACCTTTTATGACTGGGCCACACACACAAAAAGCACTCAACTGCTCACTACTGTAGGTCTGCCTTACCTCAGCACTTACAAGTCAAGAGTATTCGAGAATTTTTGCAGTTTGCTTTTTGTGTGTGTGTATTTTACTACTTGTAAACACTGCATGATTCAAAAGGAAAACTAATTTCCTGGAAACTCAACTGAATTGGTCCTGAGTGTTTATTAAGTGCCTACATCCAGCATGATGGAAGATGGAAGCATGTCTGGTAACTGAGCTCTGGAACTTACCATCCAGCTAGGGAGATAAGGCTCACATTTGCCAACAAGTCAGAGAATACAACTGGACAGTATTTGCATTTAGTATAATGAGAGTTTAAAATAATGGCAAGATCACAGAAAACAGATACAATTATTACTCTTGGGTATGGTATACTCAGACCATGAAATTTACCTAGGAAGCAAGTTTTGCAGAGATCCATGTCACTGCACTGCAGGCATCGATAGCGATGCCCGGGGGCGATCTCATCACATCCGTCACAAGAGATGTCTACATTTAACAGGTCACAGTAGCGAGCAATAAACATGTGCATCTGTAAGGTGAAATAAACACAATTACCCAACAGACTTTTTGATACGGCCACTATTTCTTAATCAATCCATCCTTTAGTAGGTACTTCAGATATTCCAGGCATTGTATTAGGTGTTATCATTAGGAAATGACGGAGCTTAGTGTCTAATTGGGAATTCCCTCAAGCAAACAGATGACACCTTATAGCGTAATACGGCTTTCACAGGCATATTCAGGAGGCTTAGAGAACACAGAAGAGAGGGCATCTTGGGTGTTAGGAAGGTCAGGTTTTTCAAAGGAGATAATTCCTCAGTTGTTACCCAAGGGACAAATAGGTATTAGTGGGGTGGGGGTGAGAATGGGGGGCTTATCAAATAAAAGCAACAGCAAGTTCTACAGGAGGCAAAAAGGAGCAAGACAATGGTTCATGAAACTGGCAATAATTCAGTATGTAGAATACAGTACAGACGGGGGAATAGCCAGATAAAGTTACAAAGGTTAAACCACGAAGTGCCTCCAATGCTAGTCTGACGAGTCACCGACCATTTTTAAACAGAAGACAAATGTGATCAGATTTGAGCATCCTTAAATTTCCTCCGGTTATTGAGTGAAGAGCAGATTGAAGGGGGCAAGACTAGAGTCTGGGAAACTGACCATGACAGACACTGTTAACGTAACCTCATGACAGGAGACAAGGGCTGGACTGAGCATAAGCGAGATGGCGAAAGGTGGGCAGATTTGGGAGGTATTAAGGAGGAGGAAGTACCGTGTTTCCCCAAAAATAAGACCTAGCCGGACAATCAACTCTAATGCGTCTTTTGGAGCAAAAATTAATATAAGACCCGGTCTTATATTATATTATGTTATATTATATAAGACTTGGTCTTATATTGTAGTAAAATAATACCGGGTCTAATTTTTGCTCCAAAAGACGCATTAGAGTCCTGCTAGGTCTTAGTTTTGGGGAAACATGGTAGGAACCTTGGGGACTAACTGGACATGGGGGTCAGTGAAAGGAAAGGGTCAAGAACAACATCCAGATGTCTGGCTTGGGTGCTTAGTTAGATACAGGTAATGTTCACAGACACAGGAAACACTGCAAAAGCAGCATTGTTCACTGGCACTTCAGAAGAAAACTTTCTGAAGAGATAGTAAGGGCACTGTGTCAAGTATCTAGAAGCTACGGTACAGTTTATCTTTACAGCCTGGAAATACAGGAAATAAATCACTAAGTCACCATCAATAATATATCAGAGCAAATAAGCCAAGTCACCTAAGAACTACAGAATGGCTCCCAGTAAGATATTAACATACATGAGAGAAAAATCACGAAGGCCAAGTTGGTGTGCTCCGTCCAAGCACCACAGAGGTGCTGTATGAGCAGAGTCACTGGCACACAGTAGGCATGCAACACTAAGAAGATTACTGAGTATGACGCAGCAGATGCCTGGCACAGTGTGGTGGTGCCAGATGAACACCTAGTGTGGAGATGGACACGACAGGCTACCTGAGCCTGATGCCTTTATACACCTGAATCATGTAACTCCAATTCTGCACACACATGGCTTCCTCCATGGTCACCAGGCACCCTTCGGATTAAAACGTGGCTTCCCATGTTGCTTGCTCCAGGCAGAGAAGGTGCAGCAAACAAGGACGCCCGAGGCCAGGGCCTCCGGCAAGTCTACGTCTCACTGTAAATTAATAAGCTGGCACTTAATAGCACGCTTCAGCCTCATGAGCCGATTTTCTGTGAGTCTAGTTCTACGGGAGGGAGCCATTCTCTGAGTGAGGTCAAGTCAGGATTCAGGGTCCCTCAGGCTAAAGACCAGACTCGGTGACAGCAAAGTCACTTAGGCACTGCCTGCCACCTGGAGCACGTGGGAGACAGCCTACTGGCACTTCCCCAGGCGCCTCTCCTCTCCAAACTCTTAGCAATTCACTTCAGATTACTCTAGTTGAGAGGTCTTACTTTCCTCTGCTTCTCGGGATCTTCCTGGGCTATTTTTTCATACCAGGCCTCAAACATGCCATCCTGACACTCATCCATCCATTCTGAATTCTGCTTGGCATCAGCAAGCTCATCTTCTTCACTCCACTGGCTGAAAGAAGGACATAAAAGTGAGAAGAGCATGCCTCACCCTACAATCCAGGAAAGTGATGGTTAGCAGACTCTGTGTCCTGTGGGTCTAAGATATGGGGCACTTTTAAACTTCTGAGGGGAAGAGGTCAATTTGGTTTTCAAAGTCCCAGGATTTGCCAGATGTTTGATAAATATATACCAATAAAAAGGGAAATGCCCTTTCTAGTGCAGAGTATAAATGGGGGTGGATCTAAAACTTAAAAGGTTGTAACTACAGGGCACATTCTGCTTAACAACCATTTGTGAGGAACCTACTATGTGCCAGGCACTGGAGCCAAACAAAGTGATTAAAAAAAACAAAAGTCTGACTTGGGTCATGCGCAGCACACCCTAGTGGTATCAGCATGGGAAGGAAATCAGGAGACCCTGGGGCTTCAACTCTCTCACTAGCTGTTGTAAGGCCTTGACAGCCAGCACTCAGCCCTGGTCCTCAGTTTCCTCATTTCAAATAGAGTTTCATGGGCTCTGTAGACACAAAATTATACATTTCCTTAACTTCAGTTTATAGCTTGTTTCAGCAATCAGAATTTTAAATACAAAAGGTTTTGCTCAACAGCAAATGCAAAACAAATTACCAGCCAACAAATACACATTTGTTCGTTCATGCGTCCCAACAAACTGACTGTATGCGTGCGCATACTTAGCTCTGGGCTCCGTAACAGGAGGGATTGGGAGGGAAGTGTGTGGTCCCACCCCAAGGACGCTATCACACAGGTGCAGGCGAAGCTGGAAACAAGGAGCAGACTGCGAACTGACGAGCCAGTGTGCTGATGCCTCCCGACCCCGTGCTGTATCCCCTCTGTCAGTCAAGAGCGCCCTCGACAATCTGCCAGGACGGCAATGGCTGAGGTTTGGTAAACAAGGAGATGGCTTTAATTTTATCTCCTTTCCCCAGAATATCTCTTCTGAGTGAAAACTCTTCCAATGCGGACTCATTCATTTATTTCTTCCTAATTCTCTCCTCTTGCTCTTCTTCTCCCATTCTCTTCTGATTTCTTTTCTACCCACATGAACGGTTAATGGGTAAGTGGACTTGAGCAGTATGGAGTTATTAAAGGTGGAAAGAAAAAAATCTTCACGTGATTTTTTCCCCCTCATACCTTAAGTCCTTATAAAGTGCAACAGGACTAGTGGCTAAAATCACACATACATATAATAAAAAAATGTAGAAAAGGATTCCCCAACTCACCAAGCTATACTAGAGTCTCCAAAAATGCAGAGGCTCCTCACCCTCCAAGCTTACAATACACCCCCACCAACTCACATACACTACCCTGCACCGGGCACTGGTCCAAGCATTGAGAAATGGAATTCAATTATTCTTCACAACAGTAGGTACCACTGTTATCTCCAGTTCTAAAGATGAGGAAACTGAGGCCCGAGAAGTTAAGTACCTTGCCCAAGGTCATCCAGCTAGTAGGTGGCAAAGCCAGGATGCCATGCAGAGAGCCCAGCTCTGGAGGCTGTGCTCTGAGCCCCGTGGCTGTCATCCCGGGGTTTCCTAATCCACTTTGGGAACTGCAGAGGGAGGACTGTGTCCTTACCTGATCACACTGTCGTGCACACTTATGTTTTCTTGTGACATTCTCATGAGGAGGTCCGGTAACTGAATGTCCACAAAGAAGGCGAGATCACTGGGCTCCCAGCCCATGTCCAGAACATGAAGCAGGGCTGTCTGAACACAGGACAAGGCAGGCAGCAAGGACCTAAAGAGGCCACGAAGGTGACAGTTATCTGAGCTGCCCGTCACCAAGGGAGACAACAGACGCGATGCAAGTCAGAGACCTGGTTTGACTGGAAGTGGAAAGCACAGGGCACTCCCGATTGCTGGTCTGGGTTCCTTATAACCAACCTCCTCTTGAGTTTCTCATACTCCATACAAACCCTCTTCAAAGGGCAGCTTAAACAGAAGAGTTCTGAAAGCAGAGAGTGAGGTTTCCACCCTGCCAGGATTACCATTGGGGACATCTGATAGTAAAGGACTGAGTAGTGAAAATTACCTCTCAAAAAATAGCAAGAGTAGGGCCGGCCCCAAATTAGCTCAGATTACGCAACTTAGATATAAAGAATCATTTGATTTAAGGTTTATACCTGAACCACTTACTATGGAGGAGAACTGGGTGGCTTTATAACTTGTTGTTTTTTTAATTAAAGTTTATTGGGGTGACAATTGTTAGTATATAACTTGTTTTAAAACTGAACATAATACACCAGAAACTGAAAATAACAGGTTACAAATTCTTAGATAAACCGAGACCCATCCCCTTTAAAAAACTGTACATGCCATATAGAAAAAAGGCTGGGAGAAAATACACTGATAAGTTTACATTAGCAATTAGCTCTAGATGGTAAGATTAGGGGTTATTTTTATTTTACTTTTGGTACTTATGTATATTTTCAACATTGAATGTCTTTTAAAATCAGAAAAGACAAAAATAATTTTTTCTCTAGAAATTATAGTTATCCAGTACCTGTCGTTTATGCTACTAAATCCTTTAATTGCTTTGACCAAAAAGAGAACAAATCGATAGTAAGTGTCTCGAATTTCTTTGTGTAGATCTGCACCGCAGCCCTCCAAGTGTCCAAAATAACTGGAAACAGAGGAAATCACCAATCACTTAATCATCAGAACATCATTTACTTAATTGTCTTATTCCTTACGTGAAAAAGAGCCAAGAAGAAACAAGCTAAGTGGCGCAGAAACTTAAGTAAATGCAAATACAGTGACTTTAGAAAGTAACAAACAAAACAGCAAGTGAGTGTCTGCCTGGGTCAAGAGGGCCGCCCACAGGAATATGGAAACACAATGACTTATCTTCCTTTGTTCATATGAAAAGCACCCTTCCCACCGCGACCTGAGTGCCAGACACGTGGTATTCTTCACAAGATACCTCATTTAATCCTCTCCAGAGTCATGCCCACCCCTCTGCTTCCCTTCATTGATGACTTTCGCACCAAGCTCATTGTCTTTTCTACCTGATCTGGGTCACCTTGGAGACGTCAACATCCATGGGAAGGATGCCCCAGTCCCTCTGGGCCTGGATTCTCTGCTGTCTACACCTCCATCCCCTCAGCCATCTGACAGTCACTTCCTTGACCTTGTCATTACAGTAGTGGCATTACCTCTGAACTCCTGACTTCAGAGCACCTACTCTGACCCCGACCTCTCTTCCTGCTCACCTACGCTGGGATTCCCACAACACCCTCCTCACTCCCATGATGCTGCCTCATGTTCACAACCTACTACCACGCTTTCGCTTCGCTCCATATTCGGCTTAGATTCCATGGTTTATCGCCATAATCACAGCCCAGCCATCACCAGCTCCCATGCTGCTCTCTCCCTCCAGGCACTCGCCTGAGAAATCTTACACCAAATCAAAACAGCTAAGTGTTGCTAGAGGAAACACCACACAACCAAGCTGACTAGTATCACTTTAAATTCACAGCATAATTCTCAAATAAGCACTCAAAATTGTCAGGCAATCAGATTGGCTTCTTCAAGCATTATTACTACTTCAAACCTTTCTGCTTCTCCTTAAACTGCCCTCACCTCATCCTAAACCTTCATTTTTAGCTGATGACTATCCTCTTATTTTTTAAAAATAGAAGTGACCACACAGGAATCCCCCCATCTTTGTACCACCAGACCTACCAGCCCTGTTGCATCTCTGTCCACGCCATCACAGGTACGGTCTCCCTGGCTCTGTCCACGGCCAGCTTCTCTACTTCAGCAGCTGCCACTGCACTCATCCCTCTCTTCCCACATGAAGTTGTCCTTATTACGACTCATTGCCACCAGCAGACAACACACTCACATGCCTCCTGCAAACCCTCCATGGATCCCCCATCCCCTCCAATTACCACACTCTTCTTCTGCTCCCCTTTAAGGACAAATTTCTTGAATAATGTTTGTAGGCTCTCTCTCCATTGTGTCACACCCCATTCTCTTCTCAACCCAGTCCAACTGGGCTTTCGGCCCCATGGCTCCAGTAAGACTGTTACCAAATTCAGAGCGTTCTTCTCTTGCACAGCCTCTCACACCAGCATTTGACACAGGTGGCCAGTCCTATCTTTTGAGATACAGTTTTTTCTTGGGTTCTGACACCACCGTTCCCTAGCTTTCCTTCTCAATGGCTACTCCTCCATCTCCTTTACTCAGATGTGAAAGAAGTCATTCAAACTTAACATGGCCAATCAAAACTTTTGCTTTTCACACCAATCTGTTTCTTCCATACTCTTCTCCTCCATAAAATGCACCACCATTCATGCAACTGCTGAGGCCAAAATCCTAGGAGTTTCTTTCCCCACAATTCCTCTCAGTCACCCTCTACAACAAATCCATCAGTAAGTCCTGACAATTCTACCTCTAAAATAAATCGTGACTCTCCTCCTTTCCTCTCCATCTCCAGTACTATTCCCTGGCCCAAATCACCACCATCTCTGGCCTGGACTACTGCAACAATCTCTTAATCACTTTTCTTACTTCCGCTCCTTTCCACATAGTAGCCAGAAGTATCTTTATGAATATCAATCACAGTGTGTTCCTCCTGAGCTTAGAATTCTCTAGGGGTTTCCTATAAACAACTCAGTAAAAACATGTAAATACTATACATTACATGCTACCAAGCCTTCCGTTATGGGCCCTGCCTAACTCTCTGAACTCGTCCTCTCATTTCCCCCTCTCACTGACACACTGGTGTTCTTTCTGTTCCTTGGGCTTAATCGCCCAGCCGAGGGCCTTTGTGCTGGTTCTTCTGCCTGTGGCGCTCTTCCCCCAGCTGCCATCTCAGCTGCTCAGTCATCTCTTAGTTTACCTGTCATGTCCTCCTCCTGACCACCCAAACTAGATCACTCTGTATGAAATCACCACTTAGCAATATCACTATCTGAGACTGAGACATACATATATATTTTAATTGTCTGTCCTCAATATTATACATGCTCCACTCAAGAGTCTGTGTGCCTGTCTACTGCTGTCTACGTCACACCTAGAGCAGTGCCTGGCACAGTCAGCGCTCATTAAATATTTATGGAGTGCAGGGTAGACCAATCTTGAGAGGCACTTAGACTAATGTCGTTACTGTAAATGAGCATTAACATTAGCTCACAGCTTCTAGGAGCCAAATGATGAGTATGGTACACGGTCTGGTAGAATAAAGCCGATAGACTCACCAGGAAGAATCAACATGTTCCTGGTATTTACTTATTAAAAGCATAGAACAGAGCCCATTTTTCCGTAGGGGAAGAGAATGAATTGACTAAAAATGTAAATTCGCTTCCTACATGGAAATGACAGAATTGTTCATTAAAGAAGACAAGAGGGATTTTTTTCCAAAGACCCCTGCCTGTTTTCCTGGCAGACGTGTAGTTTATACTTACTTGGTAAACTCTTTCTGGCAGGTCAGAAGTTCCAACAGGAAAACTATGTAAGGCGGATGGAAGCAGTGAGGCTGACCAAGGGATTCTGCGCAATACTGAATTATCCTCAGAACTTCCAGGACGCTCTGAGCCTGGGCTTTCCTCAAGGAAAGAACCTTTATAACACTGGAGACAGAACTCAAGTCAGGAACACTCAGAAAACTCTTGAGCTGGAGCAGAAAGAAAACATACCCCCACCCAAGTTCTGATGCCATATTAATACAAAGGAAGTACTATTGTGAGCGATCAGAAATATCACTCAGGCAGGGTATCAGTGTTTGCTGCGTTTAGGCGTTACACAACAGCATTACAGATCAGTTCATACCAACTGTCCAGAAGCCCAACAACCCATATGAAAAAATTAGTTAATTAAAAAGGAACTTTGATATCTTTACTTCCCCAGAGAGACAAACCTTAATTCTCAGGACAGGAAATCAACACATGTAATACGTCCAGAGATGCAGGCCCATTTACAAATAATTTTGACAGAAAATATCAAATTCTAAATTTCTCCCAGGGTTAAAATAAGACAAATTTATAAGTGGCAGCTACCAAAAGAAATGTTTTTCTTTTTTTTTTTTTAAATCCTAACAGTACATTGAGACATAATTTATATACAGTACTATGTACAAATTTTAAGTGAAAGAACACTTCTTTAAAAGAAAAAAAATTTTTTCTGAGCATTCTAAAACAAATCTTGATCTGTCCTTCAAATATTATTTGCTCACTTTTAACAGGAACTTTAAGCGTTTGACTAGACTGGGTACCTATGGCTTTAGAAGAAAGAAAGTGCTGGGCAGGTCATGCCCGGCTCACCTCTCGTGGGAGAGTGACTGATCTTTAATGAAGTCCATGACGTCCCTCAGCACGGGGTATTGCTCTTTCACTGTGGGCACCGGTCTGGCCTCCTCCATTGATCGGAAGGAAAGCAGCCGGAGTCGCCCTCGGGTGAAGGGAGGCCGCCGGGTGGGAGTGGAAGGTGACGAGGGTTCTTCAACTGTGGCAGAGGACACTTCTGTGACAGGAGGGCCACTACTGGATGGCAGCTTTGGCTGGACATCCAAGCCAGGACCCCTGTCTGCTGCAGCAGGGGGAGCTGCTTCAGTGGGAGACGCCGAGGCTTGGAAATGCTCCTCCACCACAGAGCTTGTCCTATGGCGCTTGTCAAGTGGCTGCAGGTGATTGGTTTCATCTGTAGTCACCAACTTGTCACAGCTTTCTTTTGCACTTGTACCCATGGGCAAAAATTTTAGTAATAGAAGACTCTTCTGAATACATTCTTTCGCTAAATGCAAAAAGAAAGATCATGGAAAAAAATCAAAATTAAACTTATTGCCTAGTTTTAGAGAGAAAATTATCTATTTAAACTCTGTAATTTAAGACAAAAAAATACCTCCCTTAATACAGTGATATACGTATCCACTGACAGAACAGAATCAAATTTATCTCATTATACAAACCAAAATCTTCCCAGCAGTATCAGCACATTTAAACATTTTTTTATTGTGGATATTTTTAAACATACACACACACATATATATATATATATATATATATATATATAGAGAGAGAGAGAGAGAGAGAGAGAGAGAGAGAGAGAGAGAATAGTATAAGGAGCCTTCCATGTACCCCTCACCCGGCTTCAACAGTTATCAACCCAAGGCCAGTCTTGTTGTCTTGTTTCATCCCCATCCACTCCCCACGCCCAAGCAGACCCCAAGCATCACATTATTTCATCTGTAAGAACTTCAGTATATTTCTCTAAAATAAGTAAATAAATAAATAATAAAGGGAGTTTTAAAAACTAACAACCATGACCTCATAAAAAAAATGAACAGTAATTCCTTAATTTCATTGAATATTATTCAATGTGACACACTTTCAAAACATAGCAGGTTGTCGTTCTAAAAGCACCTGATGCCTCTTAAGAGAAGTAATTAGAAAGAAGTAAAAAAGAAAGTTTCCACATCCTTGGAAACTACAACTGAATGCCTGCATTACTTTCCTAAAGCCCACCCAGCTTCAACTAGACTCATGTATCCAGAAGACAGTCACTGGTTTCCTAGGAAATGGAAACGGTAGCGACAGCAGCGTCGGCACACTCACCCAGGCTCTCAGGGTTCGCCTCAGCAGCTTCTGATGCGAGTTTTTCTTCTGCCTCGTTCCCCAGGCTCATCAGGGACTTCTGTTTCATCTCTAACTGGGGGGAGGATTGGAGCCACATAGTTAGGCTGTCCAGACAGGGCAGCAAGGGCAGCTACAGCAAACTGCTTCAAAAGCACAGTAGCTGGGAGAACTTCCCAGCTACTGTCCAGCTGGTGAGGACACAGGACTAAGCTGCTCTTGTTAGTCCTACAAGTAAGCCAGGCTATGAAGATGTCTACAGGGGTATCTGCACAACTACTTTCTCTTCAGCTAGGCGTTACTTGGGAGGGGTTTGGACCCATGACCATGTTAATTTAAATATTCTGGAACACTGGGGCTGGAGGGGCCCTTACCTAAAGCTGACCTACTACAGATACAGAAGCCGAGGTCCTGAGAAGTGAAGGGTCTTGCAAGGGTCACACACCCGGTTTGCTGCAGAGGTTGGACCCAAATCTGATCTCTATTCTACCCTGAATGAGGGGACACCTCTAAGTGATGGTGAGACTGCGGGCAGACAGTGGTGGTCCTGGCACCAGTGCAGTCAGTGGTCAGAGTGTGGGCTGCATGCCACTGGCCGGCAGAAGGCCATGTGTGATGGGGAGAGGCCAGAGTCTCAGCAAGAAGGCTGGCATCCTGGCCAGCGTTAGCAGGCTGTCCTCTGCTCATCCAGAAGCATAATCCACAACGTGCCTTGGCAACTGCCAAATCCTTTTCATGTGAACTGTCTGTGGTAGCTGACTTTATCAGACACTCTTTTTCTTAAGCTGCTACTACTGCTTTGGTTTCTCTGCCAACACTTGATTCTCTTCCTACCATTCTGATGAGGATACCTTTTAGTTTCTTTTGAGAGATCCTGTTCATTTTGGTCTCCATCTATCTATCTATTTTTCCTATTCTGGTCAATGCTTTCACCACCCACCAAGTTACCCAAACCAGGAACATGGACCGGTCCTAAATCCCATCCTCTTGTTCACCACTCACATCAATCACCAAGTCTAATTATTTTATCTTCTAAGTAGCAGAGGCCATCCTCACTGTACTATCACAATTAGTCTCCTGATTTCAATCTCATTATCAATCCTTTACTAAGTTATATAACATTTTTTCCCCAATTACTATACAATATTTAAGATGATTATAAATATATAAAAAATAATACTGATGTGTAGGTATTCATCTACATGTGTAAGAAATAACAACAATTCTCCTGATTTTGGTGTTTGTCATTTCCATGTATCTGTATATTTTTCCTACATATTTATGTACGTAACATATAGATTTGGTTTGTGTTTAAATCTTATAGAAGAAACACTATACGTATGCATTCTTCTACAACTTGCTATTTTTCGCTCATTTCATGAGCACCAGTCATGCTGATACACGTAGCTCTCTTCCCTTATTTTCATTGTAATAACAGTATTACCATCTTACACTGTACTGCAGTATTACAAAACAATATAATGCACATTCGTTTTGTCCATTCTCCTACCAATGTGCATTTTGTTCTTCCAGTTCATTACGGTCACAAACGATGCTGTAGAACCACTTTACTAAAATGCAGAAAGGCCTTTCCTTGGAGAGAGGCCTCTTGCTGACTAAAACCGTCAGTGGTTGCCCAGTATCTAAAGCAACGCTTTCCCTCCCAGGCGAAGAGGTTCCACAGAGTGGCCTTTGGGGTTACTGAGCAGGGAAAGGGGCTCAACTGAACCCTGGTTACTCTGAACACTCTCAACACTCACCAAATTATGATTTCAAGAGTTGTAAATTATTTTATATCCATTCATGTCACTAAACTTTCAAGAACACAGTCTTAAAATTATATTCTTGAGAAGAGAGCTACTTACCTTAATTCCATGATATCATGGTGAGGAAATTCAAAATACATAAAAATCGCATGCAAAAAAAATAAATAAATAAATAAATAAAAAATCTTACCATCCATATTCGAATCCCATCAGCCAAGGAATACACCTGTGCAAACTCCTCACTCAGGGCTGTCTTGCCCCCACTATTTACTGGGGAAAGGAGAGACAAAGAGATTACACTCAGTTAACATAATTCACTATTACAACATTAAACACAAAGTAGCTTCTAAATCTCCTAACCCACAGTAAAAGTCCTTCCCCTAACACTCTCACATTGCGCGTGGTAATAGAGACTTGGGGAAAAAAACAATCAATTAAGCCACAAATGCCTTTCATGGCTTGTCTGTGTTACTGCAAACTAACTTTTTTCAAATGAACAACACCTGAAATGGATATACTATTGAAGTGAGTAAAATATGACAAGTAAAAATATAAAAGTAGGATGTAAAAAATATTAAAAGGAAAATAAAGAATATCAAAAGCGAGTAAAAGATAATTACTGACATGGAAAAAAGTTCATGGTATATGTTAAGTAAAAAAACTGGTTATAAAACAATATAAACAAAATTATCTTACTTTAAAAGATAATATAAAACATATAAAAACATGATGTGTATGTGTATATATATAATACACACACACACACACACACACAAATATACCTAGATAAAAGGCCAGGTAGATATACAGAAAAATGTTAATAGAGGTGTTCTCAAAGTGGTGAGAATTATAGTTGACAATTATTTTAAACTTTTCTGTATTTTGTAAGTTTCTACATAAATGGGTATTATTTTTATTTTTTATTAGTTTCAGGTGTACAAAACAATGTAATAGTTAGACATTTACACCCCTGGGTATTATTTTTATAATTTGAAAAATAACAAAAAAGTTGTAGTTTTATTTTTTTTAAAGAAAGACCTATGAGGCCTGCCCCTTCCCTTCATCTGAAAACCAAAGGATAACATATGTCTAGAAGGTGTGAAGCTCTCTGTTGCACCCAGGTGTGATGCAATGAGTATTTTCTGCACACCTAGAACGTGCTAGGCCCTATATCAAGCACTGGGAATACAATATTGACAAAAACAGACATGGTCCCTGCTCTCAAGCAACTTATAGGCTAGTTGAAAAACTCCTCCCATACATTGTTAACCCAAAAAGGTGACCAATTTTTAGGCAAAAATACACAAATTAGCTATACAGAGACCACTGTCAAAATAGCTCAATAGTGAAGAACCCACAAATAGCCCTGAAAGGCAGGGACAGAAAGACTGAGACCAAGTGTGCCTCCTGCAAGCAACAGTGGTATTTGCGAAATAGCCCACATTTAGTGAAATACTTCTAATTCTCAGATTTATTTGTGTGTTTCTCTACCAGACAGGTATGTAATATCTGAACATGATTTGAAAAGAAGTTGGGGAACTCTCCCTTGGCCAGAGACCTTCTGTTTCTCAGCTTTTAACCCACAAGGCTTTTATCCCTCACTGAAAGTTCCCACGGGTAACAAATCAGCTCTCTTACTACAATTTGATTATGAAACACGTACTGAAGTTATTTTCAAAACCCACCCCCCAGCAGAGCTACAGTCTTCCATATGACAGCTGTTTCCATAAAGCACTCATGCCTCGATGTAGCTTTATGTATTAGAGCAGCTTCTTATCCTATTAAGAACTGAGGGAGTAATCAAGACGTTTTAGAAATCAGGAAATAAACTTTGCAATGAGATCCAAAGGACTCAGCAATAAAGGTAGCAGTGATAATATCAATATTAATAACATCGGTACTAATCCTAATGATAATAATAATAATAATATAAGCAACAGTCAATTTCCCACTCTAATGAAAGGAAGCATTTGTTCCAGCTTGTTTCCTCTGCACCATGGAAAGAACACAAACTCTACCAAAGTGCTTGGGAAAACCCATACGTCATCGTTAAGTAGGGTTCGGAATGATTTTCTCCTGACCAATTACGACTAGAGAGAGACTCTCCCTCCTGTGGTCCTGTTAGGCTGCAGGCCACATACACAGTAAATTCGCAGAGATGGTGTCCCTGGGGGACACGAGGAGAAGAATGGTGGGGGGCAGGCTATCGACAAAGGAAGCCAAGCAGGCATGATGCTACAAAGAAGCTGCAAATCTAGAGAGTTAACACCTACATTTTCCTCCTCCGTTATTGGCACATTCAGTTACCTAATCAATTCAGGTTTTAATTTCCTAGAATGTTAGAGCTAATTGGAATTTCCTAGAATGTTAGAGCTAATCAAATCTAAACTTTCACAGAGAAGCATGCTAAGGTGCAGAAAAGCTGTCCGATTAACCTGAAGCTGCACAACTCCTAGTTTTGGAGTTGGGGCGACAGCCTAAGCTAAGGCTTCTTTCCATTAAGCTTCTTGGCAGCTTTCCATTAGAATTTTGGATAAGACAAATTATCTGCTAATTAGGCGACTTGTCATATATTCCAGTCTGCTAACTATAAATCGGTCATGAATCTTTTGACTGGCAAAGTAGGACTAACAAGATGAGGTCTACAGTTGTAGAAATATGATTATATTTCAAAATATTTTAAAATTTGCACTTAAGATAGGCTTTCTTAAAACTTAGCAATTGGCCTTCAGATGAAAAATATGCCCTGTAATATAAGTTACCATATTTTTGCAGCTTCTCATATAAGTCTGGAGTGCGATACACCAGAGCAGCAAAGGTGGCGTTCACAGCTTGATCAATAGTGGAACCAGCAACTATATCTGTCTTTGGGGCCTGTTTTCTACATGCCTGTATGAATCCTTTGAAAAGTTCTGAGTATGGCCCACAGAGGTTCTGGGCAGGGTCTGACTGTGCAAAATCAAGAAGAAAATGGTGGCAGGGATCATCAGGGACGTTCTTAACCTGGGAACAACAATAACAAAAATCACGTGTAAGACAGTCATTCAAAAAGCAACGTTTACTGAATACCTACTAGGCCAAAGCCGAAGCGTAATACATGGTGCATACTCTCAGGAAGATTAAATCTATTTTGGGGAGACCAGACAGAAATATGGATTTAAAAAAAAAGGTAAACATAAATAAAACATTAAAAGCATTAAAACTAGCACCACCATAAAGCAAAAGATTATGAAGTGCCAAATGCCTAGATGGGACACCCAGTGCTGAGAATTTACAGGAGAGAGTTCCTAGCAGGTTAAAGTACTTAAGAAAAGCCTCCTGGAGAACATGGGCTTTGGACTGGATGGTGAAGACTGGGCAGGTTTGGCCCTGAGGAACACAACCATTAGCAGAAGTTACGAGTCAGTGGGGAGACTGACCTGGCCTGAAGTCTCAGCTGGGGAGTGGTGGGAACTAGAGTCAGATAGGTAAGGTGAAAGGAGACTGTAGAGAGCCTTGACTGTCACACTGAGGAGTCTAGACTTCACCCTGTGGGCAATGGGGAGCCATTAATGGTGCTTGGCAGTGGAATGACAAGATAATGCAGTGATTAAAACAAAAAAAACTTGGTAGGTAGCAATGTAACAATGCAAGTGCAAGATGAGGGCCTGGAGAAAGACGGAGACAGAGGGAACGGAAAGAGAAGAACACCACAAGGAAGAATCCATAGGGCTTGCAGCTGACTGGATAGGAAAGGCGGGGATAAGGTGGGGCAAAGGTGAAGCTAGGCAACAGTGGCTCAGTGCCTAGGCAAACAATGACGATAACAGCAGAGAGCAGTTGCAGGGGGTGGGGCATCCTGGTTTTATACTTCTGAGTTAAAGGGAGTCCACACACTGAAATGGAAATGCCTAACAGGAAGATGGAGGACCATGACCAGAGCCTGGGAGAAGAGACAGGACTGGAAACTGACACTGAGGAATTATCCACACAGATGTTACAGTGGAAGAGAGAAGAGAAGGAAAAGTGTTGGTGGGTTGTGGGAAAGGGGAGAAAGCCTGAATTAAGCCTACTGTTTAGAGGAGAAATCAGAGAGGTCAATAAAGGATGCTGATGGAGTGGTTAGATGTAAGAGAAGACAGTGGACTATCATGGAGTCAAAAGAAGAGAGGGTCTGAAGGAACCAAATTTAACAGAGAGGTAAAGAAGAAGAGACGCTGAGGAAGTCCCTGGATTCAGCAATTAACTACTGAAAACTTGGAGGTGGGGTGAGGAGAGAAGAAGTAGAGCAGAGATAGAGGGAAGGAGAGATGAAAAAGAGAGAGCAGGCAAACTTGTTCAGTTTTTAAGTATCGTAAGCTTATACCATGTGCTACCATTTCACGGAGAACAAAAAGTACAGCATATATCATTTACTCTCAAGTTTGACTCAGGGCACCAGAAATAGATTCAACTTGTTTGTTTAATAACTCCACCAAAAGAGATCTACTGAGCAACGACTGTATTTCACTGAGTAGCCAGCCAATCAATATTTTTCAATGCCCATTACACACTGGCCCCCGTGGTACACAGAGGGGACACTAAATGAACGAGAGATAGTTTCTGCCTTTAAAGAGCTGACAGCTTAGTGGGGGTGTTTATAAAGTAACAAATGTTTATAAAGTAACAAATGTTTATAAAGTAACAAACATTAGTAAACACTTCCCATTCCAAATAGAAAGACGAGAGAAGAGTAAATACCTCCTTACTATCCTGGTGTGGATGAGTGGGCCAGCTTGCTTCTGATGCCAACTCTGGACTTATTTGGTGCCGGAAGACGGGTTTCCACAAGGGGGAGTTTAGGACTAATGCCATTTTTGCCTGAGGTACTGCCATGTTACCTCCTAACTCTGGAAAGAGAAGAAGGCTTATGAGAGAGAGCTCTATTTTTTTCCTTAATACACGGAGAGTCTTTGAACTAATGAAGAAAAGGTTTTAAAAACCTGGTCAATATCAAGACTTGGAGCGAATTCGCCCACCTTTACCAGAATGCACTTGTGAACTTCATGAAAACATACCCCAGATGAACCCAAACCATAAGGAAGTCCTGAAATACTGCCATTCTGTGGAACAGCTTCAGCTACAAGGAATCTCGGAAATGGCTAACCCGTATAGTGCGCTGAAAAGAGAATGTGACTCACCGCTAGGATATAACAGGAAACCCTTTAGGAACGTTTAACGGGGAAATGTCAACTTTCGTAAATTTAAATTTTGTAAAAAATAATAATTAAACACCCCCCATATTTATGTTTATGAATAGACGTAGAAAAAAGACTAGGTGGAAATAAATTAATATGTTAACAACAGTAACTCTGGGTGTTAGGATGAAGGATGGCTTTTCTACATTATGCAATTTTTCTATGATATTTTACTTTAAAATCAGAAAAACTCAAGATGATATTGAAATAAAATACACGAGAGTTTTACTCTGTAGTATAATTCTTGTTTCTTGGATGAATTTAGTGACAAAGTTGAAGAAATCATTTTAAGACAAAATTCACATTCATATATTTACATATTTACGTGAATACCCACATAGTTAAAGGATATACAATTAATATATTCTATATTTTTGCCTTCTTGTTGGAGTATACCAAAGATCACTTACGAAAAAAAAGGATGACAACGCTGCTGAAAACCAGCTCCCTCCCCAGTGTCAAGTGGACATTATCTTCTGGTTTAGTGTAAAGGAAACTGAAAGGTAATTCTAGCAATACCACTGCTCTGCCACTATGTGGAGACAGCCTAATGAGACAGAGTACCACCTTGCTCTTCAGTATGGCTGTCGCAAGGCGGGAAGGGACAGTCTGTGCACTTACGATGGACAGACTTGAGAGCCATGCACTGGGAAGCAAGGCGCCCCATCAGTCGGGAAACGAGGAGCTGTAAATCCAGCCCCCAAGACACGGCAACGTCAGGCAGGCCGTAGGCAGTGACGGTGAATTTGTAGCCCCACTCATTGTTACTGCTGTCAGAGTGAAAGAGAAATTGTAGCCGAGGACCAGCCTTGAAGGTCACTTTCTAGAAACAAACAAAAAAGTCATGTGGTCAAACAGATTCAAGAAGGCAGCATGCCAGTAATAAGCTTGTTCTTCATGATTCACAAACAATCTCAATTTAAAATTGGTCTATAGTCTCACCATTGTATCTTATCACCCCTACCAAAACTCCTGAAGGAGAAATATACAGCGGAGTGACTGAGACAGAAAATTTACAACTGCATCACACAAAGAAGCAAAGGTGGCAGGAAACGGATGGACAGTTTTCTAGACCGCAGATGCCCATCAGCCCATCTTCTCAGCCAGAGCTCACACTCGCCCACTCCTTTGCTCCCACGCAAGACCACTGACAGCAGAGGGAAGCTCACAGTCTGAAGCAGCACCGACCCTCCCAGCCCCAGAGATCCTGCAGACCTACGTGAGTGTGAAGTGGACTCGGCTTTCACCACCACGGTCTGGACCCTCCTGGACCCCTCAGACCCTTCTTGCTAAGGACTATGGACAATGTGATATAAACCAGGGGTTGGCAAACTTTTCCTACGAAGAACTAGACGGTAAATTATTCTACTTTCTGGGCCATACAGTCTCTGTTGCGACTACTCAAGTCTGCCATTGCAGTGCCAAGGCAGCTATAGATACACAAACAATAGGAATGGCTGTGTTCCAAAAAACCTTTATTTACAAAACAGGTGAGAGGTTGCAGTTTGCTGAACTCTGATATAAACCCTTCCTTTTACAAACTATAACGTAAATGCTTCCCTTCAAAGATCATACATCTATTACCACCTGAGGGCTGACCAAAGGAGAAGAACTGATGCAGAAGTAGGCATTTTATCTTTTTTCTGAGGCCACTCACCTTGGGCCATTTATCGGTGCCAACTTTTGTGTCATAGCGTGTTTTCCCACCTCTAGTGTCGGTAAATTCCAGATAATCATACCTGTGAAAGTACAGTCTCTATCACTTTCCTTCTCTCATTTTTGATCCATTATTTTTTGGGAAAGAAGAATGTGTGAGTCTTACCTTTTCTCAGTTTCACATCGTTCATCAAATTCCACTTCAAAATAGGTTGCCCCCGGGCTAACAAAGACAGACACCTCATGGCAATTATTTTCATAGTTGTGGGCAGACTCCTTAGTCCACGTATGTAACACCACTGGCCGTTCCTGTTGCCAAGTCTCGACATCCAGCTATGCAAACAAATGAGTCAAGAAAGAAAGGTCGCCATCACTTTACATCCAGCCACGCGCAGGAAACTGTGTTCCTATATCTGATGATGATCAGTGTAGGGACATCCGTGTTCCAAACGACATCCCTACACATATCATCCCACAGGCTAAAAACAGACCTGATATTCCCATCTACACCTACAGATCAACAGACACTTAGCAGTCAGCAGATAGACAGGTGGTTTTTTTCTGCACCCTCGTAACGCTGTGATTAGCTTTTACTTTCTAACTATGACAAAACTAGTTCTTACAAATCACTACTAGCATGAATTTCCAGTGGAAAAAACAGAGTTAGGAATATAAAGACCCTAAATTCCTGTTTGGGACCTTGGCAAATCTGAGCCCATCCATTCTTCTCCCTCCTTTTTTTTTCTTCAGTGTTTGCTTTTTTCCGCTTTAAAATAGGCTTTTTAATATATTCCCTTTCTATTTCCACAGAATTGTTGCAAGACTGAAACAAGATAGTGCAAAAAGTTTGTTCCCTGTGAGGTTAAGTGAGGGAGAACTCCTTTTAAATCCTCACCCTTCTAATCTGCCTTGCAACATACATTTTCTCTTCTAGACTTCAATCTGGTTATTCACTTACATGGTTCTTGTATCACCGCATGTGCTATAAAATGATGAAATGAATCTGTGCACAGCTGCCTCTGTGTCTCCTTTCTAATGCTGACCACGCCAAATCAACTCAGATTGGCATTTACCCATTGGCAAAACCATTGATAAAATACAGAGGGGCCCTTCTAGAAGCAATTCATCTGTGCAGATCTATACTGCTCATAGTGTGTGTCCCTAAGTATGGTCACACTGCTCCTAAGAGCGGATACACAGCAGGTCCCAGTGCCAGCTCGAGTTACCTTATTCAATCCGCCCTCAGGGTCACTGCACAGCTTCTTCAGCAGCTCCGTGAGCGTGCTGAACTCTCTCAAGAGTGTGCAGTGGGAAATGTCTAAAGTGCAGAAGTCCAGCAGAAAGATTACCTAACGGGAGAGGAACAAAGCACTTAGCGTCCACCTCAGACTCTGCCTGGGGTGCAGGTCACCAACCCCCTCCCGCCCTTTACAAATGGCTGCCACTTTGTCTTACCAGTTGACGAGCTGCCATTGAAAACACTGAATTACATAATTTTTCTACTATGGTTTTCCCACTATACTGTGCCAAAAGCGATTCCAAAATCACTCTCATGCTTGCCAGAAACTGTTCCACATCTACCAAAACATAAAGAAAATAATTAATATTTTATATGGTAGAAATATCACTTGCTTGGTCATCATCAAGAGCACAGCTGGGGAAAGAATCACACATCAGAAAGACCACGAGACCATGAGATGTCATATAAATGCTTTCCTCTGGGCATGGAAAGCTGCAAATCTCCGTAAAAGATTACTTTCAAAGTGACTGATTCATTATATTGTTTTGCCTTTGCTACTTCTCAATGAGGTGGAGATATCACTTTCATAAGTGAAGTTACATGGCTGACTGGCTCCGCTGCCAGTCTCTCCTTTCCGTTTGTTTACAATGGGCCCATCATTAGGTGCGCCACCCAGTGGGACAAGCTTTACGTGGCAAGGTTCAACAGTGTAAGCATTTTTATTGTAGCTGCCGAAACCCAGTTTCATGGAACTGAATTGTGCACACAGGATTTCTCAGAACCTGCTGAGTTACATATCATTTTCTGAAGTTTTACGGGACATGAATCTGAGTATTTTCAGCAATCAGCAAAGGTCACAGCCGTGCTCACATACCTTAGACTTTAAGACTTTCCTTTTTGATGACCTGATTAAAACAATGAAGACAGACTCTACTGAGGAGTGCGGTATGACTGTACTCAACCCTACAATAAAAGTACTCAGGCATATTACCGCATTCAAACAGGAAACTTTGGGCAAAGAGACAAACCTGATTTGTATCAAGAAAAGAAAGCCATATGCACACTTGATAAATGAGGTTCTAAAGAAATGAGTACATACAGAGTCAAAACCCAAACACCTGTTTTCATGGCTTTTGTTCAGAAACTCACATTTTTCAATAAGGTCAACGGCAAGGTCTTTGGCTCCAGAGTCCGAGCTCTTCAGCTGCAGGTAGCACCAGGAGAGCAGGCTGCCCTGGACGGACCAGAACAGGGAGAAGAGCACAGAGCCCACCTCCCCTTGGGCCCCACTCAGCATCAACAGCTCACACTACAGGGAGGAGACAAAGCGGAAGTGTTACCACAGGCCATTCACAGGACACAGCCAAGGGCACTTTTTAAGACAGCAGCTGTCACTGGCAAAAAAAATTCTAGGGAAGTGGGGAATGGTCACCAAGGAGCTTTCAACCAGAAGTGACTAAGAAAGGCAGTATTATGAAACCTCCTTTTGCCCTCAGCTTTTCAGAACCTTTACAAATGGTGTTTACTCCATTTACAAATGGTCTTCTGCCCTGCAGGAACCTTACCCCACCAATTACCTTTTCTCTTCGGCTCCTTCCCCTGTTCCTTCAGTCAAATCTCTCCCACTTTAAAAAACAATTCTTCATCCCTTGATGGCTTTCTAACCATCATCTCTATTCTCTGAAGTTTCTCTGAAGAGTCACCTGACCTCCAGGGATAACCTCTTGCACGTAAGAACCATATGTTCACATCGTAACTGCTACGTAATTGCAGTTACTGGAAACCCAACCATTCCTCCCAAGCAAAATGGATAAATAAACTGTGGCACATTCACACAGGGAATACTGTGCCCATGCACCAATATGGATGAATCGCAAAAACGCTGATGAGTGGGGACAAACCTGTCACAAAAGTGTCCCCTCAGTCATTTGCAGAAGCTGGCTGATTAGGAGCCAAGGCAGGCTGGGAACCCTTTATACTCTAAGGGTCCCGAGGACAAAGCTCCCTTCGTACTGTACATGAGGGCTAAAGGGGAGGGCAGCCACTGCTGTGTCACGTGCTCCTAAAAGCACAGGGAGCATCCATCAGTTACCTCGCGGGCAGCAACCGAGAGGAGAGTGCTCATGGCCGCCAGCACTTCGCCAATGTTCATGCTGTCCAGGTCACCTTTCTCAGGGAGAAGGAGAAGGCCGCCTGGATCCTTGTCACTGAAAGAACACAAATGAAGCACAACACCTTATTTCAGGAAGGGGACTTTCATGCTCCTTTTACCTTAAAAGGTTCCAAAAAAGAACCTAGCAAGATTTCAGTGTCAGTCCTATGGGATGTGAGGGAGGAGTTGGGGTCGGGAAAAAAGCCATGGTCCCAGCCAGGTCTGTGTCGCTGTCTGTCCACATGTCGTTATGTAAGCCCAGGCCCATAAATCCTCAAGTCCTTAGAAGAGATCCCGTGAAATAAATCTGGTGAATAAATCACCTTTACCATCAATAGGAAATACAACCTCATCTCATGACTGCTAACTTGACAACCAGGCTAATCATTCTCAGTGTCTTCGAATATTCCTCCTATGACAGCCCTGGCCTCCTTCGTCATCCTTGAATACATTTTATAGAGCCCTCTAAGTCTGGCATCCACACTAAGTGTAGAGTGACTTGCAGACAGTAGCTTGGGCTATTAGTTTACTTCCTCCCTCCCTCAAGAGTCTACCCCTCCAATAATGCAACCTCCAGGCCCATTAGCTTCTTTGGTAGTCAGAGCATGCAAAAATCTCTAAGTCATGCCCTCCCGGCACATTTCTTTTGCTAAACTACCATTCTGTGCTTCTGCAGATGGGTTTTAATGTAATGGGGTTTTAGACTTCAGTACAGGACCCCAAACTCCTCAAATTCAGTTTTTATCTTCAAAAATCACTTCAAAATTGAAGTGTTCGAAGAGATCCTTAATGGGTTCAACTCTAAATTGTCTTATAATGACAGGGACTTGCATGAAGCTCTTGACAAGATTGTTCCACCACTGTTTCAGACACTCCTGTGACTGGTGATCTCTCCCTCCAGAAACTTGGACGAGCAGAGGGAAGTATCTGGTTACTCCAAAGCACATGGAAAGAAGGGCTAGTTAAAGGAAATAACTTTGCAAAGATTTGAGATATTGGACAATTGAAAAGAATTAAAAACTTACCTAAAATAAGTGCATAGTGAGCGGAAAGTGAGCTGCAGAGACTGCTTATGCTCCTGCTCGGTGACGTTCTTCTGGAAAATAAGAAACTGCACATTCAGAAAACCTATTCCATGACATTCCAGCGACCTAGAGCAACATGAAATGCCACCGCCCACTGTTTCCAAGCATGAGGAAAGCTGGGATTGGCAGGCGATCTCACGGTGCCCAACTAAGACCTGGCCTAGTGATATGAGGGAGCAGAGCCCTCCGTCTCAACAGAAGATGGCAGGTTTACTTTTGTTCACTGCCAAATGTTTAAGAAGATGACCCCCAAAAGATGTATGACACTTTGTACACCTGAAACTAATAGTTAAAATTAATTTTTAAAAAGATGCTTAAACCGAAAAAAAAATGCTGTTATCTAGTTTTGTTGGTCAAACTCTTATTACTAATTCTATTAGTTGCTTCTCTACATAGGCAATAAAAAATAATCTATAACCATATCATGCATAAATAAATTGTTTTATTCTTTTCTATTGTTATATTGAAATTTTCTTTTCCCGGTTCTACAGCACTGGTTAGGACCTCTAATACAGTTGGAAAAACTGAAACTGATAAGATATTCAGAAAAAACAAAGACTAATAAATTTTATCCCAATAGACTTCAGGAATAGAATCCATACTTTTAACGTAAATAATTACCATCATGGTGAAGAGATGGTTCCGCCGGGTCTGTCGATCGGGAAAAAAGATGGCAGCTCCATTGAGAAGGGTATTCCTGACTTCTTGTTTTAATATTTCCATGGACACAGAGTCTCCATCCACCCTATCCACCACTGATAAAAATGAAAAATGGAATCAACTTTAATATAGTCCAACTATTCACTTACTCCGTGTGTGTGTGTATTATATACATCTGCATTAACTAGCCTATAAACTACTCTTCATTTTGTAGTTAATACTAGAGTGAAGGTATACTTCTGTAGAGACTAGGTAGTAGTGTAAGAAAATTAGTTTTGCTTATTTACATTTAACTAAAATAAAGACTTTAAGTACCAGTTTTAATTTCATTATTTCCCTGTGCTTTTGAGATATAATTTGGCAAAGACTTAAAAATAACCTCGGATGGTCACATGTGTTTTATTCTCAATTTATCATTACAATCTTTCCCCCTCAATCTATCAACCTCATCCCAGTGTCTTAGCTGAAGTAAAGCTTAAAGAGTGTGATAACAATGTCTCTCAATATAACACACTGTGTATCAGAAACCAGGAGGAAGGTGTTGATGAGGGAATAAATCCTGAACTCAAAATAATGACTCAAAAGAGGATCAAAGGAAACACTCCTTTTCCAAAGAAGCATGCCTTTCCTGGGCTTGCATGGTCACAGGGAACCCCTGTTCTCCACAGCAAGAGGCCCCGCGGGACACAGTGCAGGGTCACATGGAAGAAAAAGCCCAGTCCTTACCATCACATAAGTGTGTGTAGAGCTCCTTGGCGGCCTCCACCCCGCGCAGGCTCTGGCGCGGAGCCTTCTCATCCTCAGAGGCAGCGGGTGTGTCTCCCTGCAGCACCCAGAAGCAGCTTTGGAGGAGCTGCAGAAGCAGGGTTTGGGCACAGACGCATTCTTCCCTTGGGCTACAGAAAGACAAAGCACATCAGAGAGCAAACAGGCAAGTTGCTTTTACCCTCCAAAGCCAAACAGCTGCCTACAAAGGACTCTCCTCTAGGTGTCAGGCTCAGTGAAAAGAATGCCAAGAGAGGCAGAAAGGTGGAAGGGAAAGAACACTGTCCTGGGGAGGGTCTGACTGCCCACCGTGGGGCAAGGAAAGGTATTCCTGATCCTGTTCCTTCATCTGTAAAATGAGCATCTTGCTATAATACTTGACCCGCTCATCCCACAAGGTTGTAATGATAATCAAATGAGAAAATGTTTGTGAAAACATTGCCTAACAAAGTGGTTTATAGAAATGTGCAATTTCTATAAAATACTGCTTTGTTCATTTTTATTTCTAGATGTTCTTTTCTACAATAGCCAAATATTTCAAATCAGAACAATATAAACTAACAGGAAGTAAAAAAAACTTGAAGAAAACAATTATCCATTTAGAATAGCAAAACTCAATGTCTTCAGTTGTGTTTATATGATTATCACCTTAGAACAAATTCTGACCTACTTTTGCTTTAATTTACTGTAAAAATTCCAGAAGATCTGCAAATCAAGACCCGTGAAGTCCAGAAAAGATTTATATTTTAAGCCACTTTCCTTCTGCTGCACCTAAAAATGATAAAGACAACAAAAAATATAATAAAATAAATGCATTTAGAGAAATATCATAATGGCTCATTTACTTCTCATTGTAAACGGATGAGATGGCTCCATATGGGTAACATTCCCAAAGGACTGGTGCGTACTCTTAACTACTGACAGTGTGTGAACAACTATTTTTGGTGTGAAACTTTCTAAAATGTTTATGCACGCGCGCGTGCACACACACACACACACACACACATCCATGAAGGCTCCCTGACTTCATAAACACCACACCCGGAGCATAAGTGACTCTTTACTTGATGACCCGTGTCCAGGACCATAATGCAGTGTGTTGTGGTGTTTTTTTTTGTTTGTTTTTTTTTAAACTTTCATTTATTTAAGTGTGTTTTTCCAGGACCCATCAGCTCCAAGTTGTTTCAATCTAGTTGTGGAGGGTGCAGCTCACAGTGGCCCATGTGCCTGCCCGCATGCAGCTAAAAGGGCACCTTTGTTATAAATGCTCCTGCTATTCCTAAGCATCTCCCTTTCACATGCTATTTTCTGCTGTGATCGGAGAGCTTGAATAACAAAGACCAAACAAAATGTACCTAAGTTGAGTCACCAGCCTCTGAATGTGCCCTGAAGCAGAATAAAGGTCAAGGTTGAGGCCTCCACTGAATTCCTGAGATAAGCCATGTTCTCTGCAGTGATGGCCGCAAGAAGCTGCCTCTGAGTGAGTTGTCACTGTGTTTTTACTAGTGACTGCAGAAGTCAGTATCAAAAACCCAAATGATTTCAAATCCTGACATTACTTTGGTACTTTTAGTAAACGAGTAGAAGAATCCGCCTACACTTCAGGAATAATTCTTCTAGTCTTAGAGAAGACAGAAACCCCCCCACACACACACACTTGCTTTGATTCCCCAGTTTACCACTGGCAACCGCAGCTGGGGATCTATCTGTAAGCTCTGTCCGTAGGTCTGTTCCAGGAAACCTCACAGTGACGGCCATATGCCACTTAGTCTCACTGCCTGATGCCCTCAGTGCCCACCTCACTCCCCTGGCCTTCCCACACCACCACAGGAGCAACAATGCCTGCGGCACTCGCTCACACGGCATGGCATTGGCAGGGCCAGGTTTCACTGGCTGGTGTTCATTTCCCCGACCACTGTCATTTCTTTTCCCAAAGGCGCGAGGTCTAACGACCGAGGAAACACTACCAGGTCATGGGCGAGCTGCTGGATGAACTGCAGGGTCCTGAGGAGCAGCGTGGCCCCATAGACACGCTCCTCCGCATCCTTTCTGCAGTGAGCGTAGATGGCACTCTGTTCTGCTTCTGTCCTCGCAGGCCGGAGGTACCCACTGATGCTCAGGCCTTGTACTCCCAGGCGCTCGGCCGAGTCCTGACGGGTGCAGAGGAACTTCACCATCAAATACTGGAAAGGACAAGGGAGATGTAAGGAGCTCAGAAGCCCTGGATACTGACAAAAGTGCTACCTGGGAAGGTCTCCCTATGACTTTAATAATTTATGAGGTAACAGTGTGCCCAGCACTAGGGACACAAAATGTAGTCCAGCGTCTACAGCAAACAGAAAAAAGCTGAATACAAATGCTGAATGAAGTCAAGTTATGGAAAAGAGCACAATAAGAGGAATGATATCACTGCCCCTTTAAGGCAAAAATAGGTTAAGACAGGATGAATGAGAGGATTTTTGCTCTGTGGCACAGTCATTTTGAAACAGAAGTCAGATACCTGGTGAAAACAGCCAATGAATGCCCTAAGGAATCATTTCAAAGCCCCCCATTGATATATGCAACCCATGTGCTGGGAGCCCAAGACACAGCCTTATCTGCTCAGCTAAGGTCATTTTCAAAGCCGAGCTTCTGTGCAAACTATCTGCTTACGGTGAAAGCTCCTTTGTTGAGAATCTTACAGAATCCACTACTCAGCTGCATAAATATTTACTGAGTATCTACTACATATAAGATCAAAGATAGTTCTTATTTCTCTATTTGGGCTTCTTACTAAGATTTACACCAGAAGTTAAAAAAAATGAAGTAGCCAGATAATCACTGTTTCTTCCATAGCCACGGAAACACATCCCTCTTGCTCTTACGCCTGTGTCCTTGTCGTTCTGTCAGCCTGAGATGCCCTTTTCCACACATCTTAGCCTGGCTAACGATGGCGGCTTCATCAACTTTCAACACTGGGCATCACACCGCGTTCCTGGGAAGCCTTCCCTGGAGGACTCCAGGCCTGTACATCCCTTTATCACAGCCCATATCACAGTGTCTCATACAGCCGAGTCTCCCCCTAGACAGTGAACTCCTTGAGGGTCACCTCCAGGTCGACTCACCTCCAGGGTTCCCGTGCTAGCACAGGGCCGGTACACAGTAACACCCAATCAGCACCTACAGAGTAACAGGAGGGAGGCAAATCCGTGAAGCCCACGCCTCAGTAATGCTTACTCTGGCAACCCTACACTGCTGCAACTTGACATCTGCTTCATCCCACTCTTCTTCCAGCTCAAACCAGCCAACAGGGTCATCCTCTCCAAGGTCATCAGAGGAGCAACCAATCCTGTAAACACAAGAGAAATCACAAATATTTTCCGATTTCTAAACTTCTCAAGGGTCCAAATAAGGAGGCATCTGATTGGCATTTGACTTGTATACATATGGCCTGTCAGTTAACAATCAAGGATGGGGTGTGGCACTGGGTGCTCCTTTGAACACATGGGGTAGTTGGTGATAATCCCCTCCCCATTTCTCAGCCTCCTCATCTGTGACATGGGAACTATTGTTAGTCCCAAATATAGTCTGGGAACTAAAGACAAAGTCTGCTTCTCTAAATAACTGGCTTATCTGAAGAATGAGACATGAAGTCATGGCATCTTAGACGAGCTACTCAGGAAGAAGGTACAATGCAACAGCTGGCGTGTGTTTCTGAAAGATCCAAAGGAGAGGCAGGTACAGTTTTCTTTCCCTGGCTAATGTATGTGTGACCAGCCTGACGTCTGGGCCACTTGCAACAACTGAAGGGTAAGAACGGAGGACCTTTCAGATCCTGGCGCTCCAAAAAGGGAAAACTTCAGCCTTCATATGCCTCAGTGTGTGTCCTATTCCTTAAGAAAAGCCTTTCAGCCTCGAGGCTGCAGAAACACCACAGTGTGCCACCACTTCTTTTAAAAACTGGGTATCTGAATGGTACTCCCTGTTCAGGAACTAAGTAACTAGGAAGGGGAAGAAAGCAGTCTTTTCAAGATACTACCATGATTCCCCCAAAATAAGACCTAACCGGAAAATAACCCTAACATGATTTTTCAGGATGACATCCCCTGAACCTAAGCTCGAATGCGTCTTTTGGAGCAAAAATTAAAATAAGACCTGGTCTTATTTTCAGGGAAACACGGTGTTTAGTTTGTGATACCATAACAAGCTAGCATCAGGCATACTCTGGATGGATAAGCAAAGCAAACTCAGGGATTTATGGCAAGAAGAGGAAGAAGACAAAGGACCCAGAGTAGGTTTTGTAACAGTGAGAGAAAAAAAGTTCTCTTCTTAACGTAAGTCTTCTTAGCATAAACCTTTCACAATATAATTAACCCTTAAACCAACGGGACAGGTAGTATTCTGTCTTAGCCCAAAACCATCAATGACTTTCATCAATATTGTGTGTTTGATGATTTTTTAATTCACTCTTGGGGAGTCATCAAGGAAATCTTTGAGATACAGAGAGCTGGAAGGTGTCAGAGAACAGAGAGAGGCAACCTCATCCACTGTACCACACAGCGGGCAAAGTGGAGAAAAGAAAGCCGAGTATTAGTCCCCTTACATATGCACAACAACCAAACTGATCCTGGAGAGTGCTGACTGACCAATGTCTGACCAGAGGGACAGAAAAAAAAAAAAAAGGCAAAAAGACAGGCGCAAGTACATTAACATTTTGATTTCCAAACTGGAGAGGGACTGATAATATGTAGGCCATCCAAAACAGGATTTCAGAGTAGTTCAGGCTGAAACCAGAAGGTGAAATCAGCAAGGGAGCAGCGAATAGGCCTGCATTTAGATTAAAAAGAAATCATCCTACATAAGATGTAAAAGCTCTTGTGTGACAGCAGGTGAAGGGAAAAAGACCTATTTAAATGTCCAAGAGTGGGATGTAGCTGCTTAAAAGCAAATATAATCTCTAATTATTAAAAAAGAAAAACTTATTTTATAAAGGAGTCTATGTGTGATGGGAGGGAGACCTTGGCAGTGAGAGAGATTTGTTCATTTTCATTTGGAGGGCTGGAATTAAGACCACTGAGTTAAAATTCCAACTGAACACGTTCTACTTACTGAAGGCAGTGAGTGCTCCATCATTAAACGTATTCTAGAGAGGCTGGATGACCATTTGTCAGGGATGTCACCAAAGGAAGTCCAGCAGAGAGAGGGGGTTATTCTAGATCTTTGCTACTCCAAGTGTGGTTGGTGGGTGGGACTCATCTGTACATTAAAACTTAGCAGTACAGTACTAGATGACAGTTAAAGGCTTTTGTTAACTGTAGCACCCCACCACCTGGGAAATACAGTAGCAAAAACAGCAAGTCTAGGGTTCAGCTCCATGAGTTTTAACACACTACTAGTAATAAGGGGGCCACCAATGACCTCTGCAGCTAAATCCAACAGGTCCACTCCTAGACTTTACTGATTTGTGGGTAACAGTCGACACCTCTGCCCACTCCCTACTTTGTTAAACTTGGCTTCATGATGACATATCCCTGGGTTTCCTGCTGCTTCTCTAGCCGTTTTTCTCAGCGTCCTCCTCTCTGCTGCCCCTTAAATGCTGGCGTCTCCCGGCATGTTACCTAAGGTCTCATCTCTTCCCAGCCCACATACCCTTACTAATTCAGCACAAACATCCCTTCCAGGCTCCTGACCTGCTCATCCCACTGGCTACCGGATATCTCGAAGGCTTCCTGGAACATCCAATTCAACAGCACCCAAACTGAGCTCCACACCGTCCCCACAAACCTGTTTTTTCCTGAGATACTGTCTACCTCAGAGCAAGGCACTGCCAGTCCCCACCAGCCCAGGCCAACCCAGCGCTCACTGACGCCTAAGCTGTCTTCCCTCTCCTGCGCTACATTTGGTCACTCCCAGGTCCTGCTCCTTCCACCTTCTAGTTGTCTCTAAAATCGGCTGCCATCTCTCCATCGCTGCTGCTGCTGCCCTAGTTGAGATCACATGCCTCTGGCTTCCTAGGTGACAGTGACAGCCTCCTCCATTTCATCCTGTCTCCATGTTTGCTCCACTCCAATCCACGCTACACACAGCACGATCCAGAGCAGTGCTTCCCAAACACACCCCTGATCTCCTTCTTCTTAGAACTCCTCAACAAGGCACCCCACCCGCTCCCTGCCCCACCCTCGCCACGGCTTTAAGGATAAAGTCTAAACTCTGAAACAGAGACAAGGAGACCTTTAATGACCTGGCTTCTTCCCGGCTCTCCAGTGTCATCTCTCATAATCTACCTCAGCAATATGGGATCTGTCAGTCCTTGAAGATGCCATACTCACCTCTGAGTTCTCAAATCTGCTCTTCTTTTTGCTCAGGACATTCTCCTTCCACTTCTTCAAGTGGTCAGGTACCTCTAACTCATCCCTTAGTTTGCTCCGTAAACACCACTTCCTTCAGGAAGCCTTCCCTGATAAGATTAGGTGCTCTGCCCTGTGCTCCCAGAACACCCTGCCTCTCCTACCTAGTATTCATAGTCTGTGATGCTACCAGTTTTATCCTCTGTCTTCTGAGCTATGCAGGAAGCCCATTCAGCAGGGACTGTGACAATTTGCTCATTACAGTATCTTCAGTACTTAGCATGAGGCCTAGCACATAGTAGGTGCTTAATAAATATTTTCAATAAAAGCGTGACTAGGAGGAGGGAGGCTGGGGCATGGGTGAATTTCCCAGGGGCGAGGTAACACTGAAGACCTTAGGCTGCCCACAAGTCAGGCATACGCGTATCATTACCCAACGATCTTGAAGATGCCTACGACCGGTCACAGAGGGGACCAGGTAAGAGTCTATGCACAAATTAGAATACACATCTTCACATATGCTGTTAGAAGCAATAAATGTTCATGGCCACTGAGGATGGGTTAGTGGCACCTTTTCTATAAAGACAAGAAAGCATATTTCACCAATAAGAGAACGTATACAAGTTTATTAACCACAAAGATTTTTTCTGCTCCTTACCTGCTTTTTACAAATTGCTTAAATTCCTGAAGCTTCCATTTGTCATATTTTTCAAACCGTTTGAAGTGTTCTTCTGCATGAAATTTATCAGAGGATGAATTATAGGCGAACACCAACCCACACTGGGCACCAATGCCACCACGTCGAACCTGGGAACAGAGGTCTAGATAAAGCACATGAAAGGCGCAAAGTTCTGTGGCTGGCTGGTTTCCAAATAATAAGGTTAAATTCAAATAGCTTAAAGCAAAATCAAACCAAAGAAATGACCTTTCAAATACAGTAAGTCCTGGAAAAGTAAAAAAGTTGCTTCCCAAGAAATGATTCCTTACCTTTCTTAATCCTTATATTCACACCATTCACAGATTTAACAATCTATTCACCTCTGTGTCCCTGTCCTCTGCTATATAGGCTTGACACAGAATAATCATTAAATGCTCAACGGAAAACCAATGACACAGACCTCTGCAATGTAATCCTACATTTAAAAACAGCAGCAATGTTGCTAACAGAAGGTACCATGAAAATTACCATAATTCTGATCTGTGTAACTTGGAAGGCAGATTCAGTTCCTGTAGAAAAAATAGTACTTGCTCTGGTTTTTCCCGTCTCCGTAAGAAAACCTGCAAAAAGGAAAAATTAAAGTTAGGATGACTGACTCATTTGTTATAACCCTAAGAATTACGATCAACAAAAACAAGCCATATCCTTTGAGACAGGGAGTAAGTAGCTTATCTGTACTTTCATGAAAATTGGAAAAAGATTTCCTCTCTGTACAGATACAACACCAGTGATAAACCCCGAGGTAACAGATCACCGGCCAGGTACAACTTTCTCAGGGCTTATTTGTCTCAACCACACAGGCAGCCCTGCTCTGAAGTAACAACATAGACATAAAAAAATTTATAGATTGTACCATTAATTCAAAGAAACAAAAAGTGGACAATCAATCATCTTTCTGAGCCATTCCTAAAACCATGCCTCATGTTGGACTGGGCTGACAAAGGCAAGCAGGCTTAGAGGCTTGGGAGCGGGATTAGACAGCTTCTAGAACATTCTGTCAGCAAAGATTGTGAAATACTTTGACATGGGAAAAAAAGACTGCTGAGTGTTCTGTATAGTACACTCTGGGCTATCTCCACCTTTATTATCTCTGAGCTATTTTACAGCTCTATAAATTGTACACTGACTAACCACAGTAATGCAAACAATTCTTGTCTATATACACAAAACAATTGCGTTCTATGGAAACACCGCTGATCATTCCTTATGAGTACTGACCAATTTTGTATCTATTTGTAGATTCGTGCCATCATTCTTACTGGCCTATGTGTATTTTATGAATTCTCTTTGTAATATCTTTCTTACTGGTTCTTTCACTAATTAATGAGATAAAAGGCTTCACATGTGTTTATTTTATATTTGTATGAGACTCACAATTTACCTTTGTTGTTGCTGTTAATTATCCTTTGATAATTCACAGAAATGTCTGCTGTTAGACCCAAGGCTGCCTTTGTCTTTCAAACCCTTGTAAATGATGGAGCTCACACATTTGCTCAAGTTAGCACTAACCAATCAACCATTATCCGGGGTATTGAATTGTTCTCAACCATTCTGTCTTATCAAGATGAAAAGACTAACACCAATTTCATGCTTCTTATTTCATTATACTGAGTTCAATAAAACAAAAATTTGTGAAGTGGAATCTCCATAAGACAATATGCAAAATTTGTCACCAAAACCAAAAAAAGAAATCCAAAGGAACCTTTACTAAATCACAGAGAGCAGCTATTATATGATCTAGTTTTATCAAACAGTAATTCTGTCAACAATGTTAAGAAACCATATAGCCAAAAAAACCCCACAATTCCACTACATGGTAATACTAATCTGTATTGGTTATTGAACTGTCACTTTTCCCAGGGGTCTGGATGCATCTGTCTAATGAAATTTATTGTACAGGCTGAAATGCTGCCTAGAAATTAACTGATTAATCAGCACTTTTAATTAGTCTTGAAGTAGCTGAAGCAATAATTTAAGTCAAAAGAATCAGACAGACTTTTACAATAACATTGTCACCAAATACGCATGTAAGCATTTTTAAGGCCTAGATAGATCAATAAATAAAATAAAGCTTAAAAAGGAAATAAATAAAACCGTTGATTCCTTTTCTTGGTTAAAAAAAACACAAAAAACAAGCCAGCTCATGTGTCTAATTGTGGTATTTTATAGCTACATTTATTGACACCATGACCCCTGCCCAATTTATTCTCTTAAAATGACAGGGGAAAAAATGACCAATCATAGACTTAAAGAATATAATAACTCTACCCCTTCAGTTCTATTGGCAGCACCCCATATGCCTTTAAAACAGCAGACCAGTGGCCACAGTCCACAGGAAGGTTAGCCCTCTGGGTTGTCAGTGTTTCAGTTCCCTGGCAGCCTGTGCAGCAAGCGGCACTTGTCCCAAACTGGTACTTCCCTGCGGTTGGGGAACTTGAAGTGGACCAGTGAAAAGAGCTTTTCCCCTTGTAAGGGGAAGACACAACTCATTCCTCAAAACCCCACAGCTCTGGCTGTGAGGACTTTCCACTGCCCCACCTATTCTCAGGTCCAGTTTCTGTAGGAGAGCAAGAGAACCAAAGCCTACTCTGAGTTACAAGGCACAGACACTGGGAGCAGCCAGGAGAAACTGAGTCTTCTCCTCATACCCATTTACATCCCACACATGCAACAAAATAACAAATCCACAAACTTTGACTAGTATACAAAATCCATCCATCCCAGGGAGGAGAGATGGGCAGAGAAGTCAAAGGGAGAATAACAACATATTCAAATCAGACCAGGCAGAGAGCTGGCACATGTACCTAATAGCTGCAGAAAACCTGCGGTCCTTCCCAACTTACAATAGTGCTAAAAATCCATATGCTGATTTTTAAAACAGTGAAAATACTCTGTATAATATGATGAATATATGTCATTATAAATTTGTTCAAACTCACATCATGTACACCGCCAAGAGTGAACCCTATGGACTTTGCGTGATCATGATGTCTGTGGAGGTTCATTCATTCTGGTGAGTGACGTGACAACGGGGGGAGATTACGTATGTGTCGGGGCAGACAGTACATGGGAAATCTCTGTACCTTCCTCTAATTTTGTTGCAAACCTAAAACTCCTCAAAAAAACCCAAAATCTTTAAAAAGGAAGAAGAGATGGGAGACATGATTTCAAATGGCTATAAAAGTAAAATAATAATAATAACAATAATATATAGGAGAGGATTCTCAGTGACTGATGATGAGAGTATTAAAATCTATATATTGGTTTCAGGAAGATTCTGCCTTACATGCTCCAGAAACAAAACTCTCAGTTCTCCAGAGGGTGGTCTTGCCTCTTCTGGGTCGGGGGACAGGGAAGGGGCAAAGAGTTGCCACTAGCTCCTCCCTACCCTACTTTGGATGCAGGAGACTCAGTAGCCTGTGGTGGCCTTCAGGGTGGCAGGAGGTAGATGCCGTGAAGAAAACATCCCTGCAGAGGCTGAGCTGCTCAGGAAGGACAGCAGGTAGACTGCCAAGGGCAAGAGTCTATTGCTTAAGAAGACCACCAAGGAGAGGAACGGCAACTGGGAAAAACACATTTTCCCAGCGGTCTTTACTTCATCAGTACTAAGAACGAACACAGAAAACAGGACAGAGAAGAGGTGACCACTGAGAATGCACGAGGTCTGTATTGCCGTGAGGAAAGCCAAGGGGAGCTCATATTCAAAGCAGTAAGGCCAGTTCCTTTCAATGTTTGATAATTGCTGGAACATTCCAGTTACTTCACTGATTTGGCAATATTCAAATACAGTGAGTAAAAAGGGGATATATGTAGGAGACTAACTGGCTGGCCAAGATGGATGCGGAAGAGACTCACAAACACCCCGGATGAGGCAAAGAGCCTGCCGCAACGTTGAGGTACACCACGATTATCATGTTGACAGTAGGGAAGGAGGGAGGCTTCCCTCCACACACTTCAAATGCCAGCTCAGTCATATGGAGACATGCTCTCCTTAAAATATGTTTTCAGCTATATAGTGCTGTTATAATAGAAAGACAATTTGAACTTTAAAATGGTAACTTTTTATATTCCAAGAGGAAGAGGCCTTGTTTTTCAAAACTGAAGGCTCTCAAGTACTTTTAAGTTGTTATCGGTAACTGACACCTAGCAGATGACAACACTGTAATAAAAACACACAGAAATGGCTCAGGGACCACTGCCAACCTGAAGTGACGACTGCATATCCTGAAAATTTCACAGACCCGTGTACAATTTCAACACTGAGGCCCTTTTCATTCACTAAACACGGACAGGTCTACCACTCACCGTCCCTCGTCCACGGCTCAGCAAGGAGGTTTTCAGGTCCCGACTTCTCTTCTTTTCCTTTGACGTCACAGGCCTGCAGGGTCAACTGGAGGGGCTTACCTGATCACAGAAAAGAGACAGAGCACCTTAAGCTTGTGCTACGAAAAAGAAAGCTGGCGTGCACATCAGTGGAAATGCAGTGCCTGTGGCCACCCAGACTGCTGACTGAAAATTTAGCCACTTAAAAGCTAAACTAGGGCAGTAATATTAGACAAAAGTTGACATCATCTTTTGTTCTTTCCCGAAAGAGACAAAGTACAGCTTATATCCCTAAGTGATTTTTAGAAGAGCTCTCTAGAATACCGTTATTCAGAAACAAAGCACATTGTAAGATAGAGATTAATACCAGAGATGCAACATATTGGGGGGGGGGGAAGAACATTCATTCCTAAGATACTTTCTTGGAGCCAATAATAAATTTTATTGTAATTGCACTTAAATATATAAATAATGTTTTAGGGTTTGGGGTCTTGTTCCTTTGAAACACCTTGAAAATTCTGAAAGTTTTAAGAATTATAAAAATCAACTTTTGCTATGATGATCCGAAAGCTTTTTTCCTTTGTTTTAATAATATAATGAATTCCCATTAACCTTTAACTCAACCCAGAACTAGAACATTGTTAATAACAAACATTCTCCCTACTCAGTGCTCCCTACCCAGTGCTCCCCAAATAACTGCTTATCTGAATTGAAATTTTTTCTGGAGAGCATTTTCCAGGCATTATGTATCCCTCCTATCCGGCCACACATGCTATGGGCTCCCGACCTCTCCAAAATATGGGGAAACTGCATTTATAAGGCATCAATTGTCTCACTTTAAAAATTAAACATAAAATAAATTACTAACTCACACTAAGGCAAAGGTACATATATCATGGCCGAAATATCACAGTAATACCTCTATTACTAAAAGGCGGGGATCCAATACTATATTTCGTGGACAGGAACTTTAGCACTAGAGGCCGAATGGCAAGTAAGCGGCCCCTCACATGCCAACTGCAGTCATTTGGGAGGAGCTGCATGGACCCCGTGTTGAGGACTGGGAGGCCCCATCCCAGGTGAATTAAAAAGTGTTAAGATGAACTGCTCAGGAAGGGGAAGTGGGGCAGGCAGGAATGTATGTCCAAATATGTCCTTCTAACCCGCAACCATGGGGGTGCAGAGGGGTGCGTCCTAAGCCATCCTCTGCACCGTGTCAGGGCTAGTTCCCTATGTCTCCCAGATGACAGGTACTCTACCTTCCCGGCCCTCTGGGCCGACACGAGATGTACTTCACCAAAGACGGCTGCGATCAAATGGTCACCACGCCTAAGGGACTAGCCCAGTAAATCCTGGAGGACAGTCCAGTGGACACTCAGGTCCTTTTCTGCTGATACTGCCCTAAATGAGCCAACATCCCCTTCTCCCTGCCAACCCTGTCAAAGAGGATCTTTTCATCCAGGAATGACAGTATAACTACAACGACCCAGTCCACAAACCACCAAAAAGGTAAGAAGATGCTAGAAAGTCCCACGCTGACGGTGGTATTATGACTTGTGCACCAAGCCGAGGTCATTTACCGTGTTTCAGGAGCAGGTTCTGCCTGACTGATGCCATGGATGAGAGCAGGGACGAGGCGTCGTACTGTGTGTCCAGGTGGTCAGTGATGGTGCAGAGAGAGCTCAGCACTTTGGCAAGACTTCCTCTCGCGAGTGCAAAAGCCAGAAGAGTCAGCTCCACTTCTGGAGTAGAACAGCAGCTATAAGCCAAAAGCAGAACACTTTTCACTTCTTAAAAACATGAGAAAATAACAGGCAGCCCGAGCCCCATGTAATTGATCGCTGTCAGTAATATCAATCTGCCATACGCTTTCTATTTGTTTACCAGAAATACTTTGTCAAAATCCTCAATATAAACTAAAGAAAAGCTAAATCAAACCAGAGAATCAGGTCATTAAATCCTCACGTCTGTAACCTTAACCTATAAGCATTAAATAATACTAATAACATCAATTTTAACAAGTCAAACTTTACAAATCAAAAGTAAATAAGCTACTACAATAAGCCTCTGCTATTAAGAAGCCTTGGGTCATGATTTAGCCTGGCCAGAGAGTTATGGGTTTATTCCTTCAAGCACCAAAACTGTATTTTAGATGTACTCCACATCACACTTCTTTGCCTTTCTTTTTTTTTTTTAACGCATTACAATAAAATTTTTAAAATGTCTAGAATGGTCCAGGGCCTGGCTTGTACTCTAATATAGTAACGTTCTTAGGTGTCCCTGAAACAGAGCTAAGCGTCCCTACACTGAGCTATCAAGCTATCAAGGTGTCCTTTCCCAGTTTTATAGATAATCGGACTTGTCAGACCTATGCGTAGACGTAAGCAGGTGCTGAGGAAAGCCATGTGCTGGGGATATGAGTGAACTGAGAGGTCTTCCATTTGGACTTTGAGACACTGTCCTAGCTGAATCAGAGAACGACTGATTCCTGAGGTCAGGTGATATTGCTAAACAATGGAGTTCAGATGGGTGAACTATTATTTCACTTTCTCTTCAGTCTAAACTGAACCGATCTTAGTGGTTATCTTTAAAAGATTAACAATTTTTTTTAAAAAAAAGAATATGCCCTCCACCCCACCCCACCCAAGCTTGATCTTACCTAGTTATCCTGATGAGAAAGCTGTCCACTTCTTCCAGCACGTTGGGAGACAGGAAAGTTGAGAGATCTGTAGACCCTGGTGACAGGGAAAGCGGAGGCATGTGCTGCAGCGCCTTCCTAGGAGGGTAACATGTAAAATCAGAACAAACCGACGGAAAATTCATTTAATATTGGACAAAAGATAAACTACTGGATGCTTATTTTGATTAATCCCTATAAACAAACAACCTGGGACACAACATAAAACAGCTTTTTTTCCCCAGGAGTCATGGTTCTAAGTAGATAATAAGGCTTCTTCCCTCCTTTCCTTCCTTCCTCTCCTCTCTTCCCTCCTTCCTTTCTTCCTCCCTCCCTCTCTATGTCTTTTAAGAGTTCCATTTACATCTGTAAAAGCTTATTCAACTCTCTGGAATTACGTATTCATTTTAAGTAGTGTGAGCAAAAGACACACACACTACAGAAAAAAGGAGTTCTTAGAAAACTGGACCCCAGAGGCGAGCAGTTTGTGGCACAGTAAAAAATTCATCTTATCCATATGATCTTAAGATCTATGGCTTCTAAAGATGCATCATGAATTTCATTTTCTCCTACACATATCAGTGCCCGTCATCTTCTCTATTCCTAACAGTATTTCTTGCCTTTTCTACCTTAATGTCTGCTTTAATGTTTTTCTTTTCTTATCTCCGCTAACATTTATCTTTCTGAATCCCCCAGCGGCTTTACCGCCTCTGGACTAGCAGTCATCTAACAAATTTATGCAACAAAAAATTACTGAGTCCTACTCTGCGGCCCCTCCTGTGCTAGGTGAGTGAGTGTACCGTGAATAACTTGAAGGTATGTAAAAACAACTCAAAATTCTACAACTGAGAGCCATTTTATGATAATAGTAATAAGAATCCCTGAAACAATTTTATTTCTACATTTCAAAATAGAGACAATACAGCAAGGCTAACCTGTATCAGCTTCTCCTCTGCTCTCATTTCTTCTCCTCTCTATACAAGAAGCTGCATTAGTAGGGCAGATGGTACATAAAAATGCAGTTGATCGATGAGACCAAATGCACACGAGTGACATGTAATCATTTACTAAATTTCTTTCCACTGATACAAGTAAGCACTTTTGTTTCGTAATATTATTTTTCTTACTTATTTTTCATCGATTTTAAAAAATATTTTTAAAATTTTAGAACAGTTTTATATCACTGATATTTAAAAGTTACGTGTGGAAATACCACTGCAGATTAAATATTACAACTGTTTGGGAATATGAACTTTAAACATACCCACTCTTGAACAACTTGGCTTAGCTTCACAAAAATAAGGTAGCAAACTCTTCTTTCCCTCACTAAAAATTCAGTCCATAAAGTAGGCACCCATGTGTGCTCGGTGGGTGGGGCGCCATGATGGCTAACAGTGGATGCCTAGAGTGGGTTACTGAGCAGAATGAAAAAGATATCTGCACAAAGGGACAGCCCGGTATGAAATTTAAGTGCCAAGTACGGTAAGAAAGGGTGACCTGGCATTGGGCACAGGAATTCAAGGAAGACAAGTGGGCATCTACATAAGGGCAGCCACAGCAGCAGCCCTGCAAAAGGTAGTGGGGCGGGAATGGGATGAGGAGGGTGTCCAGGCAAGGACTGGGGACACGTGACACTGGTTATGTGGACTGGGATTGATTAAACAAGTAAATATATTAGGAATGAAGGGAGCCAGGTTTCTCACTATCAGAGAAGGGAGTTACAAATACAGAATGGGAGAAAACTAGAGTAAATATTGCAGTGCTGGATTTGAATTGGAATATCAGTGTAAATTCAGTTTTTTCAGTATTACAGATATAGAAATCTAGCTGTAAATGTGTATATATGTATACACACGTGTATTATTTATATATAAATATACATTTCCTAGCTGTGTCCACTGAGAGGGCATGAGAGAAGCAACAGCCCAACAGCAATGAGTTTAGTTTGTTTAGTTTCTAAATATCATTCTCCACTAAAAGGGACCATGACTCCTCAGAAAAATGGCTGATTCCAGGATGAGGCAGAGAACATTCAAGAAAAGCCTGGAATATCTTGTTGTTCTAGAAAGTAAGGAAGTGTTTCAAGAATGATTAAGACATGTCGAAAGGACACATAAACCAGGCTGAAAGGGTTTGCGCTGGCCAAATCTGGGACAATGGGCCAAATCTGAGCGTCAACACTGTGATGGATTATCACCCAGTGAATAAAATAGGAATCAAGTGTCCATTCAATACACAATTTGGTGAGGAATGAAATATCTGCATAGTCTCAAAGTACCTCCTCACAAAAATACTTATTCATTACAAAGAGAAAAAAATTCTTTTACGGGGAAAGACCTGGCAGATGCCACTTCTATCAAGGGATCCAAGTTAGTCTCACCAGCACTAGTCACAGGACAATTTGAAGTTTCTGTCACCTGATGAGATGCAATGAGGACACTTCATTACTATTATATTACTGCTTGAGATAAAAACCTAAATTTAATTATGATGACACATCAGATAAATCAAAATTGAGGGACACGCTTCAAAATAACTGGTCTATTCAAAGTCCTAAAAGTCAAGGAAAGACAGAGGAATTGTTCCATATGGAAGGCAAATAAGACCCATGACAATGAAATGCAAACTATGATTCTGGTCCCTTTGGCTATAAAGGACATTACTGGGAAAACTTGCAAAACTTGAATAAGATCTGAGGGTTAGGTGGCAGCAATGTATATAAATACAAATCTCCTCGTGTTGATGGTTGTAGTGGAATGTTCCTGTTTGCAGGCAATACACAAATAAGTATTCAGGGATGATGGGGCACCAGGTTGGCAAATTACTCTCAAATGGCTCAGGAAGAAATAAAAGTTCTTTGTATTGTATTTGCAACATTTTTCTAAGTTTGCAATTTTTTTTTTTAAATTAAAACAGGAAGGAAGGAATATTACCAAACACTACCCTTCAGATCTAGCACTGCCAGCAGCATTATTTGCTGAAAAGTTATATTTAATAGCAATAACAAATCTCAAAAGGCATCTAGAGAACAAAATATTAACAATCTCTTTTTATCTGCTACTTTGATGGCCTACACTAGCAGTGCCTATTATCAGGTATTGAACTTTCCACGTAACATCAATACTTCATTGTTACTGAAGCTGGCTGTTTCACCTTGTAAGTTACTACTGGGTCTTTTTGCCCTGATCATTTTTTAAAAGAAACATTTCAAAGATGCTCTACATTTAAAATTAAATTAGTTTAGTATCCTTGAAAAGATTTCACTCATTAATGAAAAGAGCCTCCTTTGGACCGTTGGGGTCCAAAGACCTAGATTCAAACTGATCCATCACTGTCTGTCATGTACTCCGGGAAGGTCACAATATCTTCATCTATAAAATGGGGATAATTTTATAGGTACATTTCATAATGTAAGTCAGCATATAATATGTAGCATCTGAAAGTGCTTTTTCCAATATAAAGTGTTATATAAATGTGAGCAATTATTCCCCCAATGGATAAGGAACAGGAATGGCATGTGTGACTCCTCACAAAACGAACTGAAAGCACAAACAAGAAACGACAGGGCATCTGGGACTGCGCTACTGACTGAGTCTCTGTGATCGATGACCAAGGGCTGCCCTAACGGGTTAGAGAAGACGAGTGCACCTTGATGGGGCTGGAAAGCACAGGGAGGGACTTACTGAGTATTGCGCAGCACTGTCTGAACAAAGGCGGGATTTGTCTCCATGGAAGCCGTCACCAGAGATGTCAGCAGGGACCAATACCATATTGCAGAAGCATCTGAGACTGAGACCCCACACTTCTTAACTCTCTGAAAGCCTACAGCCCTCAGACCATGAATTCTAGTGTCACATCCATCGCTCAGACAACGCTTTATGTTAATCTGGACATCTGTGAAACACAAACAACAAATTCAGTATTGGATTAACTTCAGTTCAGCAAATGCTAGGCTCCCAACTAAAAGCAAAATAGTAATTCACATTTCAAAAAGAAAATACTGAAGATATACTTTGATGCCAGAAAGAAATAATGTGTGCAATTGTGCGATGGAGCTATTATATAATAAACTTGTCAAAAAAAAATTTGACCAATCTAAGGAATCCTAAGAATAATGTGTAAAATGAAGCATGATTTAATCTTTACATCACAAAGTTTCTTAGGAATTTATGAGTCTTAAAAATGAACACAAAGAGCATATTTTAAATCCTGACTAAATACACAGTAAAAAAATTTGTAGAATTTTTCCTGAAGCTCTGAAATTTGGATTTAGTTATAAAACAGTAGCTGGCTCAGAGCAGTTTTAAGAATTTCTTTCTAATAATCAAGTCCAAATAGATGACTTAAGCATGACTCACTTTTAAGAGCTGTCATGATTTCTTATTTGGGTTGGAAAGGAGGAGGTGAGAGGTTAAAAGGGACACAACTTAGAGAAAAGACCACCACAACATAAGACAGGAAGCTTCTACCCCACAAGCTTAACTACTTGTTTGCCTAGGGGTGAGACACAAAGACTCTACCTCCCTAGGCCTCAGTTCCTTTGAGCAAAGTAAGAACACTTCTTTTGGCCCAGGAAAGCATTAGAAGAAATGAGACAAAACATGAAGCATTCCGGTTCCCTGAATGAAATAAGCCTGGCAAGAAATCACAGAATGTGATGATTTCCAAAATGCTATGTTGAAGCAAGGTTATAATAGTATAAAAATGGAAACAACCTAACTGTCCAAGATTAAAATGGCTGGTTAAAATTAAGGTATATTCTTACAACACTAAATAAAGGTGTGCATGAATATATGGTATGACAACACATTAAAAAACTACAGAAGAGCATGTACAAAATTACACATCTTTTATAAAAAGATGTGTAAATATATATACACAACCCTATTTTTTATTTTTTAAAATGTGTGTGTGTGTATATATGTGTGTGTGCATGTGTGTAAACATACACACGCACACACCCATACAAGAAAAGGTCTGGAAGGATCCACACCAATGAATTCACAGTGACAATCCCTGGGCAGTGGGATTCTGAGTAATTTTTACCTCCATTTTTCTAATTTTCCAATAAGAAAACAAGACTAACATATTTTTAATTGAGAAAGGATTTACTGCTTTTCTGTAACTTTTAAAAACATGAGCAGATTAAAAAATGACCACTACCCTATGCATCATGAGAAGCAAATCAAATCTCCAAAGAAAAACTAACAGCTTCTCCACCTCAGGGATACTCCTTCCTCCCCCGCCAGCCCTGAGTGAGAGGGGACGACGTATCTCGGTTGACTCACATTGCTGACTGATGTTGGCATTTTCCAACAGTGTCACGTAGCCGGTGATGTTGCTGGGAATGTGCACGTCGCGGACGTCCTGGAGATCACTGGTGTTCCTCCCCACGGCCACCGTCACCTGCTGTGGCATGTAGCTCTGGTCGGTGGCAGCCACGGCAATGGACAGGTGCCTAAGCACAACATCGGGCTTCATTTTCAAACTGGAAAAAATGGAGAGCAGAAACCACAAACATTTATGTAAGTCGAGAACTGCTAGGTTCCATAAATCTCATCTCCAAGATCTTGTACTTGATATTCCCAAAGACTGAGTTTCCTAAAACCAAGTACCTTGAAATGCTGGCTATTGGTTTCAGGGTCCTTGTGACCTTCCCAAGTCTCCAAGATTCATTTGTGTTCAAGACTAATCTTATGTTTCCTTTTAAGCTATTAGTACAGGCAGGAAAGTACCATATGAACATCCTAACAAAATCCCTTTACTTGGCAAGAAGCTAATTCTAAACTGAGCTAATTCTAAACTGCATCCAAAAAACTAAGTATATTTCCTCATCTATCAGTTAGATAGCTGAAGGCCATTTACATTCTCTGTGAGAAGACACGACAATTATTGTTATTTCCACCAACTGAAATTAGCCCATTCTCTGAAGGGATAGATGAAAAATTAGACAGCAGCTTCACAATGTCTAGAAGTATCAGTTTACTGCCATCAATTCTACTCCACAATTCCTGACCATTCTCTCTGCCTCCTCTAAACTAGTCAACTTAGTTGCATACAGATTTTTTTAAATGTACACAAGAGGATCCTAAAAAGTGAAATCACATCAGATATAAGAAAAGTACTTGTCCATGTGATACTCATTTTCCTGAGAAACTAGTGAAAAAGATCTGAAATCAGTATCACAAAATATTACTCAAATGCTATTTTCTCCTTTAAAATGCCAAGTAAAGAAATTATCCATGTTTATGAACATATGAACCAGGTTACATGATTTTACATGATTCCTGTTACTACTTGATTCTTAAGGCATCCTCACAGACAGTCACAATAAGAAAAAAGCTGGGTAGTTAATTAGAAAATATTCTAAAATTTAAAAAAATAATTTTTTAACACTTGATGGGATAAGAGAAAGAGCGGGTCATTTTCTTGGCCTTTCACTCAGGAATTGGTATTCTACCACCCACCGAATCCAGTGTGAGCGGGCACTGCCATCCGACTGCCAGTAGGACGACGTTTCTCCATTTGTCATCTTGTCAATGTCTGCAGGGTTGGAGGATGTTTCTATATAAGAGTAGCACTTTGCTACTGACTTGAGTTTATCCATCTCTGGGCTTCTAGTTAGATCTCCAGGGCTTTCTGCAGGGAAAACCAGATTTTATCATATGACATCTCTCTCACAAAGGAAAAAAAAAAAAGGTCATTTAAAACATCTAACAGAAATATGCTTGGCACTTTGACCCTAGAAAAATAAATGTTCCTCAAAAATCTCTTTCCAAAGAACCCATATAAAGCAGAAACTGGCCAAGGACTGGTCCGTGAGCTCATTATAGTGTAATATTTAAATCACCACATGTTTACAAAGCCATGCTGAGAGAAGCAAATGGTGTTTTACAGTTTGAATTTACATTTCTTTAATTATGAGTGAGACTTTTTAAGCCACTTGTTTGTAAGCCACTTGTGCTTCTAAGTATGAGCTGGTCCTACCCTTATCTATTATATTTTCTACTGGGTCATAGGTCTTCTCATCAATTTATATATTTTGCATACATCATATGATGTATAGATACACATATGTAAGGGGTAATACTTAACTGAGTGCCTACTGTGAGCCAGGCACTTTTCTATACATTTTCTATGTATTAATTCATTTTAGAGATGACGAAACTAAGGCACAGAGCGTGAAGTAATTGTTCAAGGTTAGTTAGTAAAAAAATTGAGTCTGTCATAATATGTTACAAATGTTTTTGTTCCTTAGAATGCCCTTTTTCTTTTCACTCTGCGTATATTTTTTGTGCTGTACAGAACTTTAAATTTGGATAAAGTCCAATTTATGTAAACTTTTCTTTTGTAGTTTCTGAGTTTCATGTATTGTTTAGAAAGGTTTTTCCATGTCAGGATTTTTATAAAGTGGAACGATTTCCTTCTAGTAATACTCTTACTCTTTCCTTTTAGTTGACCTTTTTGATCCCTCTAAAACTTATTTTAATGAATAAAATGGGTTAAGAATCTAGTTTTATTTTCTTCTCCAAGGGCTAACCAGTTACCCTACTCCGTTTGGTGACTAACTCACCTTTCCATCCCGATTTGTAATGCTGACTATATCTGGTACTACATGCCCACTTGTCCTTAGGTCTATTTCTGGACTCTGTTATTGTTATGTTCTATAGATCTGTCTATTCACATTATCAACTTTTGTTGCCATCACTGAGTGAGTCTGTAGTCTTCCCTCATTTACTCAGCAGCTTCTCACAGAGTACCTACTATGTGGAGGGCAGTTCCAGGCGCTAAGAATAACAAGTGAACAAGACAGACAAAATGCAAGTAAATAATGATGCTACAACTCAGATACTGTAAAGTGCCATTTAGACCATCAGATCTGCAAAGGTGAAAGTGACCAGAAGATGGGGATGGTGGGGGCATTAATTAGAGTAATGAGGACGGGCCTCCCAGAAGTCACATCTGAGCAGAGACCTAGAAAGAAGGGAGGGAGGGAGGGAAGGAGGAGAGCAGATCACACTCTTATGCTACAACTGGGCACTATTACATTTTCAGAAATAAAGGAGGGAGAAGGATTGACTCATCCTATTAACAAATACCATGTTTGGAAGAAATGATGAGAGAGCGTTTTCAGGACCAACCCCCCCCACACACCTACCCTTTTCTTTCTGTACTAGTTGATCCAGAGACTCCTTCAGAACAGAAGCCCTCATGGTACACACGTTATTGCAGTGGTCCAACATGGGGTAGGGGATGGCGGTGCTGGAGAGCCGATTGCGATGCAGGAAGCGCAGAATCATTGACGAGTGAACACCCAGGCCCTCCTTGGACTCCGAAAATATGTCTATGAAACCTAATCAGACAAAAATCCACGTGTGGAGTTTTCAGACCCATCACAACAGTTTCCGCATCCCCTGCCTGGTGGCCTATCTGAATTGGCTGAATTATAAGTAGCCATTAAGACTCTTCATTGATATTTTCAGCTTCAATCATTTAAAAATCTACACAAGTTTTTAAGAAATGAACCAGTGCTAATTTCAATTTAACAATTAATTTCATGTGAGTTTAATAGAATTTCAGAAGGCTTAGAATAGTGATTATTTGCTTCAATCCAAACTTGAAAATTTTATAAGCACTTAAACACTAACGAAGTTTTTAAAGAAGTTTATACATTATATTATACTTATACAATGTGGGCTAGGAATAACATTTATCACATCAGAGAGCAAAAGCACAACAGCTTTAATGCTAAGATACAGACGACAATGATAACACCACCACCACCCTGACCACAATTTCCAATGGCATTTCAGTCTATCAGGTACTTCCACACACACCATCTCCTTCGGTTTCCCCCAATAAAGTTGGGGGTGGGGGGGAAGCACCTAAGGTCCCGGCATCCTTGCTGTACAACGGAGGAAAACAGGCTCTGGTGATACATCAACATGCCAAAAGGGGCAGGACCAGGAATACCCCACGCACTGCCTCCAAGTGCTCCCTCCACCTTTCCAGCTTTCTCTTTCCAGTGTGACTCCTCTGGAGTCTGCCCACCTGTCCATCCCTCCGGCCACCGCCCAGGCTCTGGCCTCTGCATCTCCCGCTCATACACCTAGATTCCCTAAGTGGCTCCTGGGGCTGCCCTTTGTCTGGCATTAACCCGAATCGTCTCACAAAAACACAAAACAGACCCGTTTAAAATCCTTCACGGTTCCTCATAAACTACAATACTAGGCCTTGAACTGAGGTGCCCAGAACCCAGGGGAGCACGTGGGTGAAGTGAAGAGAGGACAAACGTGGCAGCGTTTCCTGCACCTCAAATGCACTTGTAGATTTCCGGAGACTTTTCCTTTTGTTACTTCCTAATGAATCATAACATACATAACAAACAGTACGTGTAATTATATCGCCTGATGAACTTTCACAGACTGAACACACCCATGTAAGCAGCACCCAGACCAAAACTCCGGAAGTCTGTAGAAAAATTGCTTTTAAGTGTAAAACAAACAGATATATTAGGGCAGAATGAAACTGCACTAATTTTTAAGATACAATATGAGGCTGAGGAGAAATTCTGCCCTTGAAGCAGCCCATTTTAACTATGCCCCTTACACAAAACCCGGAGAAAGCAGTTTGACTTCCTAAGACTCAAAGGTCCGTGCCACCCCTTGCCCTCCTTTGACAGTTTTCCTTTCCTTAGCAGACTCCCACAGTAATGCCCAAATCCCACATGATGGCACTGCTGATGCTGCACTGATTTATTTGCTCGTGACCCTTGTGAAAAACGGACTGACGCTTGTAACGGGAGAATTGTTTTTCATATGTTGAAACAAGCAATGATTTCAGTAAAGGTGCTGTCTCTCTTTTAAACACTAAACACCAGTACAATGAGCTACAAAAGGATGAAGTTTCAGTCTGGGTTAGAAAGAGGGACTAGGAAACTAAAAGCCCTCTGGAGAGGTGAGCTCAGCTACTATGGTTTGTCCTGAGACTGTGATAAAACAAGTCTTTTAAGTTGGGTACTGATAGAAAATTGTGAGTAGAAAGTCCTAAAGTCATGACCCTGCTATGTAAGCGCCTTGGGGTCTGGACCCCCCAATTCTTCTAACCTAATCTCTCCCTCCGCCCACTCACCCAGAGCAACAGCGCACAAAGTATTAACTGTTGGTGGATTCCCTGGTCTCCGCCCACTTTCCTTTCCTCCCAAAACATCTCTTTGAAGTGATGCTGCCTACATACTGATAACACAGACGTGAGATCAACGCAGAAATGCCCAGACATACGGCAGTTAAACATAATGCAAAGCATAATTTTAGTAAGAAAATCCATGAGAGTAGGAAAAAGTTAATATGTATAGGCTACCTACATGATTTATAAAAATTATATAATTAAAGGCAATTTGTGGAAGATGGAAGCTCGGTACATCCCCAGCAGTAAGCCAGAGAGGCCCAGGGCAACCAGATTTACAATTAAGTATCTACAAAACCCATTTGCCTCCAATGCTGCTCCAGCTATTCTCTACCCTAAGTACTATGACACCAACCGCACAAAGCAGGAAAAGTTCTTAGATAAGATAACCAGATACTAAAGGATGATGTGCGAAGGTCTTTTTCATTTCAAATTTGTTTTCTCACTGGAAAAAAACAGGTAATTTTATTGCTTCTGAGTCCCCAAAAGAAACCGTACAAAAACACAGGCAAAGTTCTTTCATACGTACAGTGTAAAAGTATTGCTTAATTTCAAGCTATTTTTACTCTTACTTAAATTTCAGAGTGAAAGCTTTCTAAAAACACACACACACTGAGTGCCTACCATGTGCCAAAAAAATGTGAGGACACAGCAGAAATAAAAGAAAAGGTCCCTGCCCTCACAGAGCTCAGAGTATAAGAGTACAGACAGACACTTAACAGATAATTAACTAATGAATTAACTAATTACAATGCTAATATGCTGCAAAAAAGAAACGTAAGATGCTAAGAGAAGATATAATACCTACATACCGTGTTTCCCCAAAAATAAGACCTAGCCAGACAATCAGCTCTAATGTGTCTTTTGGAGCAAAAATTAATATAAGACCCAGTATGACATATGATATATGATATGATATATGATATATGATATGATATGATATGATTATGATACGATATAAGACCTGGTCTTTTATTATAGTAAAATAAGACCGGGTCTTATATTAATTTTCGCTCCAAAAGACTCATTACAGCTGATTGTCCGGCTAGGTCTTATTTTCAAGGAAACACGGTACAAGCCAGGGAAGGCTTTTGAGAGAGTGAAATAAAGAGTACCATTAAGGAAGGTAGGTAGTCTCATGACAAAAGTTCCTAAAAATGGTAGAACTGCTCAACCATCACTGTTATTGGGGAACAAAAGAGATGATTACAGTGAACACTAATTCAAATCATGTGCCTAATGAAGAATCTCAGAGAAGCACATTTTTTTCACGGTGCCCACAAGCTTGCCTAATGACAACCCACAGTACGACAAAGTTCATTTTGGCTCTAAGAGAGCGCTCTTTAGCACTCGGCACTCACGTGAGGGCCTTACCTGGAACGAGAGAACAGGCCTGCAGCTGTCTGATGATGTGGCTCAGCTCCCCCTGGAGATTAGCGCCGCTGGAATTCTTGAGGGCCTCCAACATGTTCTCAGCGTCCACTGTGCCATCACCCTCGGCATCAAACTGGGCAAAGGCCTACAGATAAAAGATGCAAGAAAACCAGGTCTGTTTCAAATCTGGATTTTATTTTTTTACAACTCTCAGCACCACTGATTTTTGTTGTTGTTGTGGGAAGAGTCTATGAGGTGTGATCAAACAATAAGGTGAATGTTTAAATTTAAAAAAAATTATTATAGTAAAAGACACATTGTCATTAATCCCCTCAAAATACACCCCCTCACTTCGAACACATTTATCCCATCATTCCTGCCACTTTCTGAAGCAGTTCTGAAGTCCTCTTTCATGTCTTTAGTTGTGCTGTCGTGGCTGCCTTGATGTCCTGAATCATTTTGACTTTGGGAAGAGCCAGAAGTCTCTTGGTGCCAGATCCGGTGAATAAGGTGGATGAGGACACACTGTCATGTTTTTATTTGACAGAAATTGCCATATACCAGAAGCGATGTGTGATATAGACTGTTGTCATGATGGAGGATGACTTACCGCACACTTCAAAACACACCTTCTCTCAACCGTAGCTCACACCCGATGGACTCCACCAAACAAGCTGAAACTTGTCACACTCTGTTACTAAGGTTCAACGTGCCACCACCCGTATTGAAGATCCCTGCCTTTCCTTGGATGGCACTTGGCAGCAGCATTCACCATATTTTGTGATCACAACAGAAAGAATCCATGTCACACATTACATCTGGTACAGCAATTTCTGTCAAATAAAAACATTATGGGGGCTGGCCCAGTGGCTCGGGCAGTTGGAGCTCCGTGCTCCTGGCTCCGGGGGCTGCCGGTTCAGTTCCCGCATGGGCCGGTGGGCTCTTGACCGCAAGGTTGCCAGTTCGAGTCCTCAAGTCCTGCAAGGGAGGGTGGGTTCTGACCCCTGCAGCTGGGATTAAACACGGCACCTTGAGCTGAGCTGCCCTCCCGGATGGCTCAGTTGTTAAAAACAAAACAAAACAAAACAAAACAAAAAACATTATGGTGTGTCCTCATCCATCTTCTTCACTGGATCTGACACCGTGAGACTTCTGGCTCGTCCCCAAAGTCAAAATGACCAAGGAAGGTAAACATTTTGAATTGATTCAGGACATGGAGGCAGCTACAGCAGAGCAACTAAAGACACTCCCGACAGAGGACTTCCTGAACTGCTTCAGAAAGTGGCAAGATCGATGGAACAAGTGTGTTCAAAGTGAGGGGGATTAATGGCAATGTGTCTTTTACCGTAATAAAATTTTTTTTATTTAAACATTCACCACATTTTTTGATCACACCTCAAGTATATATTAGTCAAAAGACAAATTTAGGACAGTAACTCACTGTGCTTTGCAGAATACATGTAAATGAGTATTACTACATGTATATACAATTGTATTATTTCATGTCTCTTTCATGAGAGTAATTGCCCTCCCCCCAAATAATTACAGAAGAAAGCAACCAATTCAAAATATTTCAACTGGTTGCAAAGTGCCAAATGCAAAACTAGAATTAGAAAGAATTGCCTTAGAGTAGCACCTCAGGTTCAGCTGGGCTTTCCCTTTTAAACACTCTTTGGACAGGAGAGCTAATTTGATTTACCTACTTCACAGCCCTGTTTTCACTAACCTTTAACCATAATCTACCTTGCTCCCTGCCCACGTTAGGCCATCTGGGGAGCTGGGTACAGCATGGGATTTGGTTTGCATCCTGCTCTGTAACTAACTGGCTATGTGACCTTACACACATTTCTTTACCTCCATACACCTCAAATGTTTGATCTGAAAGATGGAGCAAATATTACCAAATTCACAGGCTGCTGCCTGGATTAAGTAACAGGTGAACAGAGCCCAATACAATGACAGCACAGAAGCAGTTTTCCTTTCTAACCTGCAATGCTACCTCCTCTGGTGCCCGACCCCACCCCCTCACTTCCTACAAGACTTTCCTCATTTAGCCACTGCCCCCTCCCCGGATCTCAGTCCCTCCCTCATCAGTAGCTTCTTTCTTTCTGCTGATACACACTGTCACAGATCTCCCCCACCAGGAAATACGTCAGGAGTCCTCTACCATCTTTTCTAAGTAAACCTCTCTCTTCCTTAAAACTCCCGCTCCTTTTCCTCATTTCCCTCCTTCATGACATATGGAAGGAAATGTCCCATCGAGGTTTCTGATCAACACAAATACCCCTATTTCCATCACAGGCCTCTGAACGACTCAGTGTTGAATAAGAATATATGTAAATCCCTATGTCTGGGTCCAAACACTACAGCCAGAAATGCAGGATGGGGGACAGATATGAGAAGTAACATGTGAGATAGTGCAGCATTCTTTTTGCCTCTCCTCAAGTTGATGCGATTATCCAAAAAGTTAATAGGGCCAAAGGCTACACAATTAAAAGTATAATATTCTGAAGGAGAGAATGTTCTTTCCGATTAGACTCAATCAGGAAAGCTGAGTTTAGTTTGGAAGCTACACACCAACAGCAAATGAAATAGAAGAGACCAGAGAAAAGAGACCACGATGGAGAGACTAGAAACTTCCCTGTCAGGAACAGCAGAAGGACCATGGAATCTTTAGTGTGGAGAAAAGCTGACTGGCAGGGACAGAATCTTTCTATTCAAATAGCTGATGGGCTGTCATGGAAAGGAGCAATTAAAGTCAGGGTCATTACATAGGAGTCAGAGGGGAAAAGCTCCTCATCAAGATGGATGTGTGTTGTCAGTGGATTGGGAGGCTCTGGGAAGCAATGTCTGCTCCATTCCTCCCCGTAAGGATTCAGAGCAATAGCTGGACAACCAGCCACCAGGAGTGTTGAAAGAACAAATGCATTTACCTTTGCTCCCTCGTGAAATCCCACTAAGACAATACTACAAAGTGATTTTTTTTAAGCACAAGGACAAAAAGAATAGATGATGGAACAGCAATGAAACTGTGGCAGCTGGGAAGCAGACCGATGAGTAGTACTGGGTTGGGTGACCTAAGAAAGTGGAATCCTTGGCTGCACTGGGCAAAGCTGAGAGGCGAGCAGCTGTATACAGCAGGACTCCAAAAGGCTTCGGAGTTGGGAGCAACAGGTACTCCTGGAAGTGGAGGTGTCGCTGTGAAGTCTGTTTAAAAAGCAGTCAGAACTGACTGAATAAACGCTGATCTTAAGGAATCGGTGGGATTTTCTCTTTGAGAGGAAAAGGGTGATTGTGTGTGTGTGTGTGTGTGTGTGTATAGAGCTCTTATCTTTTAGAGACATATAATGAAATATTTACAGATGAAATGAAATATTTGTGAATGAAAAGATTTGCTTCAAAATAATTTGGAGAAAGTAGGTGGGGGTTAGATAAATAAAATTGGCCTTGAGTTGGTAATTGTTGAAACTGGCTAATAGGTATGTGGGAGTTCATTCGATTCTTATCTGTACTTTCTTATGTTTAAAAATTTCCATTAAAAAAAAAAATCCCCAAATCTTCTCAACCTTGGCAGATACTTGGGGGATTGATTCTCTAGAGAGAGTAGCACAGAGAGTCTCTGGACTAGGAAATACCAGGCACAGGTGAAAGTGAGAATACTACACTGAAAATAGGGGGATTCGTGTTTACACGCTAACTGTTTAAGACTCAGCCTTCCCCTAGGGCTCCCAGAATGCTGGTAGCCAGACTCATAGCCTCCAGGCAAGAGACTGGAAGGGTCTTCTCTAGGGCACCTGACAAACCCAGAGAACAGACTACAGATCCTGGCACGGGAGGGCCCCCCGCCAAAGGGCCAGACCGATCCTCTCACAGTGAGGCTCACTGGTCAACAAGGCAGAAGCACAGACCATCCACCTTGTTAGTCCTCCATTGTTGTATATGCTGGACAGCCCAAGACCACCGTGCATTTGAGGCCAGGCTTAATATGAAACAGAAAAGGCAATTTGGAGAAAAGAACTATGCAAGGAGAAGAAAACTTCAAAAGGATTGTCATTACTATCTTCAGAGAAATATTTAAAAAGATATTTTTAATACCAGCTTTACTGAGGTATATAATTCACATACCATAGAATTCACCTTTTGAAAGTGCACCGTCTAGTGGGTTTCAGTATATTCAGAGTTGTGTAGCCACCACCACCACTGTCTAATACAAAAGGATATTGCAACCATGAAAGATCAGGATACTATTATTAAAAACAGGCTATTCAGAACCTTTTTACAAACGCTTCAAAATTACCATAGCATAGCAAAATGAAAATCCCAATAGATTTTGGAAGATAAATCTAATTTCATTAGGCTGCAGCATAAAGTTGGCTCAAGTACCCTAAAAGCAGACAAAATGATGAATAATAGGAAAGAAGAAAAACTTGGGAGACGGGTCCAGGAGGCCCAATATGCGAATAATGAGTTTCAGAAAAAGGGAACATAGGAAATGGGGGGGGAGGGTTCACAATTGGGATGATTCAAGATAATTTCCCTGAACGGAAGGGCCAGAGTGTAGAGACTAAAGAGGCTGAACACCCTACACACTGGATTAAAGCGCCTCATGATGAGATTTCCTAACACCGCCAGGAAAGAGAGAAGCTCCTACTTCCAGGGAGAAGACACAGTCTCCATGGAAAAGGTCAAGAGTCAAAACGGGACTGATTCAGCAGTAACCCAGAGGCCAGAAGGCAATGGGAGTTCGGGGCGCCCCTCCTAACCCAGCAGTCACCTGCAGCCACACCACCAACAACTGTAAAAGAGCAGAATAAAGACTTTCTTACATATGCATGCTCTTAAAAAAAAAAGAACTACTTAACACTCCCTTATTCAGAAAACTACCAGAGGATGAGGCCACCAAAATGAAGGAATATGCCAAGAAAGAGGAAGAACGAGATCCGAAGGAGAGAAAAAAATGAGTCCCCAGGGAAGGGAGATTCCAAGACGACACCTGCACAGCAGGCCTAGAGAGCGCCAGGCCCACACTGAAGCAGGTCAGCGGCTCTGGGAGACAGAACGTGGAGAAGACGGCAGGGGCAGGCTGCCCGTGTTTGAGCTCACTGCCCGTTTGTGTGAGGAGATTCAGACAACTGGCTGAAAACCTGGGATTAAATGAATGATACAAGACAAAGAAAAATAAGCAAAAGGAAAGCACCAATTCAATTGCTAACTCCAGAGAAAACAAAAAGGTGTGTAAGAAAGGAAAAGTGATCATGGAGAAGGACAGGGCCAGGTATGTACAGAAGTGACATGATCATAGCCAGCCATCGAGAGCCAGCTGAACAAAGGTTAACCGAGCCTGTGGGGGGCGGGAAACGTGAGGGGACCGACAGGACGAAGGTGGCAGACAACTGAAGTCCTCCGGTGGTGGGAATAAAATGGACAAAACCTACAACTGAAAACTCACGAAGAAGGAACAGAAACGTGAGGTGGTGACACACAGGTGACTAGGAAAGAACCAGCTGAAGAGTTGAAAAGTGATTATTCGTGGGAGGGACTCACTGGGGTAGGAGAGCAGGGACGGCTGCTTTTTGTACAAGTCTCCTGAATTCTATACTACATGAGTTTTCAAAATCAAAATAAAAAATTTTAAAGTGCCCGCTCCAAGCATAGGATGATGGACCGGATGAGGAGTTCTAAAACATTTTCACAGCAGTGAAATACTTCCTCCTGTCGAAATAAAATTGTATTCACACTTGATATGTCAGCCATAAAAGGAGATTTCTGGGGCAACTAGACAAATGCGAATATGGACTGAGTATTACATTAAACAGAAACGAATTGATGGGGAAAGGGAAAACAATGAACTGAAAAAAGCATGCTACAAAAGAATATTAGCGAATGAACTCATGTTAGTTTGTAAAAAAAGCAAATATGCACTTCCCACCTTGGTGATATATATACATACACACACATACATATACACATATAATCTGAAAGATATCAAGACGTTAATAGTGGCAATATGGCCATCTCCATATGCTGCTTCTGTAATAACAAAGAGGAACTTTAAAATATGAAGACATGGAAGCACAACCCCACCACAAATGTGGGGCCAGCGGGAGAGGAGGTGAGCAGAGCCCGGCCAGTCTGCCTGGAGGCCCCATGGTGTGAATACCACAGCACCAGACAATAGCTACTTCCCAGCTTTTTCACATGACAGCACAGTGATGAAATAATGCTATTTGTCTCATTCAAGGTCAGAGGGGATTAGTACAGCTGTAATTCAGTTGGGAATGACATGTTTTGGAAAGCTCTGAATGAACATTTGAGCACTTGCTAAATTCCGGGCACTGTGCACAGTACCATTTATTTCTCATTAGCAACGGCACTTACTATTCAACTGCCCATTTTATAAATAGTTGCACAGAGGTCAGATAACTGCCCAAGGTCACACAGCCAGTAGTAGACTCCAAGCTCCAGAGCTATGATCCTCACACTCCGTCTGCTTCCTTTGACCAGACAACCCTGAGGCCCCTTCCGATCTGCAGACTAAGTGCTTAAAACTTCTTTTAGCTCCAGCTCTTCCCTTCATCTAGAACATTTGCTCTCAACAACTTTAGCCCATGTTAGCACAGTATCAACCTTGAAACTGAGCGTCCCTCTCTCTAAATCTCAAGTTCCACTCCCAGTAAAATCTCTGTACTTCTAGTGCTGCCTGCATCTCAAGTGCTGCCTGGCTCCCAACTTCCTGCACAACTCCTGCCATTTATTGCTGATAAAAAGTCTACACAGGGCGGCGGGATGGCTCAGTGGTTAGAGCGCGAGCTCTCAACAACAAGGCTGCCGGTTCAATTCCCGCATGGGATGGTGGGCTGCGCGTCGCGTGCGATGAAGATTGAAAACAGCAACTGGACTTGGAGCGGAGCTGCGCCCTTCGCAACTAGATTGAAGGACAACGACTTGGAGCTGATGGGCCCTGGAGGAACACACTGTTCCCCAATATTCCCCACTAAAAGAAAAACATTTGAAAAAATTTTAAAAAGAAATCTACACAAGCCAGGCTATAAAAATAGTGACTTTTTGCTATTTTTAACAGACTCTGTTGATCTGTGAATAGTTAATGAATAAAATAAAAAGCATTTTCTAACAAACAAAAACCAAGACATTTTAGGTGAGAAAAAAAATCATTAACAGCTTTGCTAACAGTTTCACCAAACAAATATGCAGTTTAGTAACGTTCAGAAATTGTCCGTAAAGAAATGTACAGGTTTTAAAATCTAACACTTAACATCTGCTTTTTTTCCACAGGACTTCGCAGAACCCAATTCACCCAAGTCCTCAGTCAACGCTACCTGAGAAGCTGCCATGTACACCTGACCCGGCCTGGCCCTGCATATTGCAACGCACAGGGCACAGTCCTCGCCCTCCCAAGTCCTCCCAGCCGGAGCGCTAGCGCGGCAGCAGGGAAGGGACAGACACGATCCCTGTAACAACGGAAGGAACAGCATCGACCACTGTAATAGCTGCTACTGAGTGAGCATTTCCCGGGCACCTGGCAAAGCTCTACGCACCTCACCTGGCTCATCTCACATCTCCCACAACCCTAAAGGCATTAATAGGTCCTACCCTTCCACTAGCGAGGGCCAGAGAGGTTACGTATTTTGTTCAAGGCCACATGGTTGGTACTGGGAATGATGGAGCCTCCATGTGAACCCTGATATGATTTGGGACCCGACACTGTCAACCACACCTTGAGCTGACAGACACCCCTGGCGCCAAAAGCCCAGGACAGGGAGGGGGGTGCTCAGGGAAAATGGCGCTGAGGACACAATCCGAGGACTGAGCTTTAATGACTAACTAGGAACTTGCAAGCATATGATGACAGGGAGGCCATCCTGGGTAGAGGGGGCAGCTGTGTATAGCTGCACGACATCTATACACAGAAGGCCGACAGACTGCGAGGACTATCACCTGCTTGGAGCGGCTAGAAAGGAGGCAGGTGGGAGAGAAGACATGGACGGAGGTCAGACTGGAGAGGGCCTGGCCAAGCAGGCGGAGGGGCCCCGGCCTTACAGTAGGGGGCCCACGAGGCCACTGAGAACATGACGGGTGGAGGGGGTTGATCACCCCAGATCTACATAAGCTCTATACTGGAAAGGACCTACAAATCTCTTACAATACGTGCTCTTGCACTGCTTGAACTCCTGCTCCAGTGTCTGTGACACACACTGGTAACGGGGAACGCCTGTCTTCCGGCCGTTCTAACAGCAACAACTCTCTTTACCTGAAGAATGGAAATCTGCCTCCTGGAGTCACCACCCTGTGATCCATTCAGAACACACCTGCTCCCTCTGCCCCCAACGGCCTGCAGACCACTGACAACAGCGAGCAGGTCCTCTACGTTTCTACGTTTCCCCACACGCTCCAGTTCTCTGTCTGGTATGGTTTTAGTCTCATTCCCATCTGTCTGGCCCCCTGGGATCCCTCCAGTTTGACAATAAACCTCAGAGACTGCTGTGCTCCTCAAGTTAAATTGGCAGATCCATCGGAAGAAATACATTTTGTATCGTCACCGAGTACACCTATAATTGATACAAAAGTTTTGTGAAACAATGTGGTACTTTCTCTTATCAGATACAATGTACTCTGGTATTTTCTATTCAGTTCTATTGTTTCTTTTTTTGTTTTCTTTTTTTGATCTATCATTCAATAGATTTCCAACCCACTAAAGGGACAGCTTGAAACTCAGTGCCCCAGAATGTGGGGCCCAAAACCTCAACTCAGTATGCAAGATCTAGTCTAACAGTGCAAAGTACAGCGAGTCTACCTCCGCCTCTAAAAACCGAGCGAGGCCCCATTCCCACTGAGTCAATCTCCATGCACAGAACCCATGCAGACGGCAACCTGATCTGCGGGACTCTTCCTCCTCCTTGCCCGATTCCAGTATTTTCCTGTCACACCTGCTACACACTGCCATCTACATGGTAACTATTCAGCAGTACCCAAGCGCAGGCCCTAGCTAGCTAGCCAGTGTGGGAGAGAAGTGCAACACCGTCAGAGTGAGGAAAAGTGCATTAGAACGATGCCAGATTTATCTGCATTAGAATGGCATCGTTCTAATGCAATTTCCCGCTTACCCCCTGTGCAACCTGGGGCAAGGCTCTCGGCCTCTGGGTCTCAACTCCTCTTCCCGCTCAACTGTTCTTCACAGCTTGTGAGGATCCAAAGGTTTAACAAAGAAGACAATGCCTAATAAACTGCAAAGACTACACTGCTGTGACATCTAGTTAGAAGGTCGTTATTGACCCACCTTGCAGGCAAGAGACAGAAAAGTGGGCTCGCTGACTGCAGGCTGCCACCCATTTGCCCTGCCCCAGGGCAGCATGCGCCAGCGCTCAGACCGTTCCTGATGACCCTGCTTTACCACCACCGGGATCAAGACGATGGTACACAGGTGAGAATGTGCCCCCAAATCATCACAGACCAGAACTGTGGGCCAGACCAGCAGAATGCAATGCACCAGGCTTATATATAAAGGCTGCACGCTGGTCCAACTTGGGAGAAACACCCTCTGTCAGAAGTTCAAAGATCTGGATCTGGTCCCAGTTCTGCCACATGTTGACTGAGAAGGTCGCTATCCATTTAAGGCCGCATTTCACTCATCCGTAAGACTGTCTCACATTCCACGTCTACGTGCAGTAGTGAAAGGCTGGCACAGAAGATGGTGTAAACAATCCTGTGTGGAACTAGAACAAGAGAGGACACTAAGAGCAACACGTACTGAGCACGAAGCGTGTGCCAGGCAGTTATAGGTGCTTCAAATGAACTAATTGGTTTAATCCTCATACCAACTACAGAAGGTAGATGCTATTATTATGCTCGTTTTATAGGTGAGGCCATGGAGACAGTGGTCATGTAAGTCAATCAAGGTCGCACAGCCATGTGGATGGTGGAAGCAGGATTTGCCCACAAGCAGGCTGACTCCAGGGCCCAATTCTGAAGCTCAGTCTAAAGAACGGTGGAATGGGTAGACTTAGGAAGCAGCAAACTTGCCGACACCGCTCACAGTCTAACTGCACATTCGTTCGGGATGTTACAGAAGGGATCCCTTTCCGGGGACAGGTTGCATGCAATGGTTACTAAGGCTAAACCAACTCGGACTCTAGACTATGTGCCAAAGGAGTATTATTCCCAAAATGTGCCGAACTGCCTCTCACCGCAATATATTTGCACATGCTGTACCTTTCAACTGGAATATCCCTTTCTTCCTTTGGCCAATTCTTACAGCTTCTCAAACCTTGGTTTGGTAAATCCTTTCCAAACTCTAGGCTAGTGTGAAATGCTTCTCTGTAGTCTTTGAAAGTAGAAAAGGCTTAGGATGGAGCAAAGGGCTGAAGCGGGGAGAAAGGGAACAAGAGCAGATTTCCCACATATAAGGGAAACAGTGAATGGACCTAGCTGACTAAAGAGCTCTGGGAGGTAAGCGTGGAAAGGTATAAGAGACCTACAAGTTAGACTAATGTTTGAATCTGAAGGCAAGGAGAGCCACTGAAGTTTCTAAAATAAGACAACACATGATGAAGTGGTATTTCGGAAATCAGGGAAAGGCAAAACAGAGCTGTGACCTTTCCTCCATAGCGCGCTAGGACTATGAGTTTCTCTAAAAGAAGCCGATACTCCCATCCCCACCACAGCGAAGCACTCAAGGCCAAAACAGCCTCCAGTTCACCCAGGATCTTTCTCTTCTGCACCGCCTCGTCACCACTGGTGGCCATCACTTACTGACGGCTTCCTGGATGTTGGAGTAAAGAAGGCCGGCAGCTAGGGCCCTCACCGCCTAGTTGTAGAACAAGACAGTATATTCTAAGTGCCAAGTGACCCGCAGAGAACAGGAAACGACAGCTTCAAGGGTGGGGCTGGAGACTCCATTACACAGAAGCCATCTGAATTATGCCACAAGAAGGGCTTGGTCCTGACAAGGTGACAGTACCAAGACAGGGACACTTGAAGAACTGAGAGAAGCAAGGTCCACACACAGGACAGGGAAGGTGTCCCACTGGCTAGGACACAGGGCTCATGCAGGGGGACAGAGGTAGGAGACGTCAGACAGGGAGAAAGGCCAGCCCACCCATTCAGAGGGTCCCTCAGGCAGTGGGGCGCCCCTGCAGGCTCTGAGCTGAGGGTAAGCAAGGCTTGCCCCCCATTTGACCTTTACGGTGCAGACTTGTACACACACGTCTCACACTCTTGTGTCTTGAAGGGGTAGAGAATTATATCTTCATAATTCGGTCTGCATAGTTCTGGGGCTCAAAGCCGTTCTAAATTAGTTGATTAGTACTCCTGACATTATAACATCGAGAAGGTATTTTTCTCCAAATTTCCTCTAAACCCAACAGTGACTAAGAGCCTTTTGAAGTTTTCACTAAAACTATATTGAGCTGTTTCCTCCAATGGCAAGAAACACCTATTATTAAACGGTTACACACTGAATATGAAATGCGAGTTTGGAGAATAAAGACTGCACCATATTCAATCTGTCAAATCAAAGTGAGGGCACTAGAGGGGAAAACACTTACTGAGCGCTGGCCATGAGCCAAGATTGTGCTAACAATAAATAAATGAATTAAAATGGTCCTTCTTCCAGAGTTTACAACCCAATGAATTTCACCACGTAGGCACAAAAGCTAATATAGCAAATTAATAAAATAAGACCTATTCATATTAAATTCCTACCTAAAGCCATCTGCTGTCATCCTGTATTCAGCACTTGTTTTCTACCCAAGAGTCTACATGACTTTTCCAGAAGCACATCATATTAAGAGCACAGATATCTAATCTTTAATCTCTGATGTCAACTAAGAATTTCATTTCAACTCTATTCCTCTTCTACAATTAAATATCACTCCCTGGAGCAAACACAGTCCTGCTCCACACCCACGAGAAGAGGTGTGCTGTGCTGTAAAATGATGTTTCAGACTTTGGTCCATGGCATAGCTCCAAGAACTGCTTCAGGACACCACCTCAAGCAACTGAGGTCATAGGAATGTGCAGGCAAGATAGCTGGGTGGACACGGAGGGCAATGCAAATGAGGAGCCCCAAGAACCAACACGTCAAACTTGGACGCTCTCAGCAGTATAACAGTGTGCACCAATGACACCTGCCCTGCCGCGCTGGCTCTCATGACATGAATGAAGGGAAATAAGTCACCATTTCAGTTGCTACTATAAAGACATTTTGCTATTTCACAAAACCCTTAAACTTGTATTAAAACATCACAATACATTTTCAGAAGCTAAAATGTGGAATTAACCAAGACACAGAAATGTGTCCTTATTCAAGTTAAAGGACAGACTTATTTTTAAAGCAAAGGATCAAACACATGGCTAGAACTTTTTTTGTATTATTAATATAATTACCCCTTATTTATAGACAGGACAACCACTGAGATTATCCCAATCATTAGGTTTTTAAATATGGCCAAGCCTTCACTTTCAGTCAGAACCACTCTCTTCAACTAACCAGTGCTAACCAACGCGAGTCACCAAAGTTTAGTACCAACCCAAGCCCCACCCCCTCCACCCCAAATCTAGTAACGGGCAAATGGGCTTCAAGAAAAATACATGCTGTTTTTCCTCCAATTTGGATTTCCCAGGCCAGGCCTTCCTTAGCATAAAGGGAAACTTAGAGAATTAATTATGTATCCTTGAGACTAAAGAAGAATCACAGAGAACCAGTCCCTTAAAGGAAAAAGGGTGCGGGATCTGGAGGCAGGAGCATTAGTGCCAAAGCGTCATGTCCAGTCTTACTTAAGGAAGTGCCTGAACCCAGCCTGCAGAGCCCTCAGTTTCTTCCTGGGTTTCGTGGCTGTTGTCACCCACCTGCCCCGCATGTTGGCCTAAGTTATCAGACACTATGTATTTGAACATGTTGTAGAGAGTAAGGTGGGATAATTACATGGATGTTGAAGGGGACTTTCAAGCACACCTTTTGAGAGCTCTGTGTATGGATACTTCATACCCCGTGACACAGCTCTAGGACTGTCCCAGGGATTCTTATAAAAATAAAATAAGAACTCAACATTTTACAAACCACCAGTTCTTACTGCTGTGTTTATGACTCCTTAACGTTTCTTTTACGTTGCACATGTAACTACCATGATTTTGTGTTTCATCATTGGAAGGTACAACCATTCACAGCTTTTTCTTCCAGTATATTTCTTTAGTTACAGTGGCTGAATGACCTTTGGATTTAACTATGCTAAATAGTCCATGGACTTCTTCTAAGGGATGTAAGTTCTTACAGAGCCCAGTCCTTTCACTTTTGGTCACCAAAAGAAAAAAAAAGAAAAACCCTCATCAAAATGAGAGGACAAAATGTGTCTATTTTCTCATGAAACCCAACTGTGCAAACAGATGAATATACGTCATGCAGCCTTCTCTCCTGAGCGCCAGACACACATACCCAACTCTCTCTCCACGTAGCACTTTCAGAGATACATGAAACTCAACATGGCCAAACTGAACTCATCTCCCCTCTCCAGACCATCCCTTCCCGAAAACGTTTCCTTTCTCAGCCAACAGCCCTACCATCTGTCCAACCTGCCAAGTCAGTAAGATCAGTCATCTGTGATTCCTTTCCTTCTAATTCTCTACCCACACCTAAGTCGCAAGAACCACTTATTCTACTTCCTAAATAGCTCACAAAACTGTCCACTTAGTACCATTTAGCTGCCACCACCCCACCTATTACCTGGATTGTCATAATAGCCTCCTAACCGATCTGCTTGGATCCACTCTGACCCTTATCTAACTGGTTCTCCACAAGGCAGCCACAACCATCATGGCAGTTGACTTAAAACACCACTGTTTCCAAACTCCTATTTAATGGAGGCTGCAAAGGACCCCCAGGATCTGGTCCCTGCCTACGTCTCTAACCTGTTCTCCTCCTCCTGCATTCTACGATCTAAACACATGAGTAAAAGACTGTGAACTTTAACCCAGTATCTGTTTTCTGGCCATGGAACCTGGGTATTTTCCAGCCTCCCTTGCAGCTAACTGTGGCCATGTGACCAGGTGTGGGCCATGGGATGTGAGCCAGGCCCTTAAGAAAGGAGGAGTGACCCCCTCCTTCCCTTTTCCCTTTTCTGCTGGTTGGAATGTGGAAAGTGACAGATGAGGGAGTCATGTGGATCACTAAACAGAAGCCGCCTGTGGAGGATGACAGCACAAGATGTACATAGCCAAGTCCCTGATGACTATAAAACGGCCATATCAACCCTGGACTGCCTACCTGGACTTTATAGATAAGAAGCTTCTTTATTGTTTAAACCACCACTGCACCGGATTTCCTGCCCCTTGAAGCAGTTTTGTCTAATCCTAATACATCATACCATTCTTCCAGATTCTCCGTTCTCTGGACCTTGGACTCATGTATAAGGTATCTTCTGCCTGAAACACTAATACCTTCTGCTCCTTGTCTGCTTTCATCCTTCAAATCTGAGCAGAAATGTTACTTTCTCAGGTAAGTCTTCCTTGACTCCCTAGATGAGGTTAAATACTCTTGTTATTTTTTTCCTTACACTTTCCCTTGGAAAATACCATGCCACTAATTGTGGGGTCAATGTTTCTTTCAGTACTACATTACTCTTTAAGAGCACGTTATCTGCTTTGTCCACTATCATCCAAGTGTTTGGCACTCAGTATATTCCCAATAAATACCTGCTCAATGAATGACCATGATTTCTGAACGACACCCAAAAGACTTCTTGGCCTTACATTACAGGATTCCTATAAACTACCTGTGACTCTATTCCTGTCGGACAATGTAAATAGTTTCTCTCTGTTCTCTTTTGGACAATTCTGAAATGTGTTAACTCTTTCAACAGATCTGCACAGCTCTTTTTCTCATAATACACCTAGGACTAGAGTGGAAAGTATTATGGGTACTCTTTTTTAATTAAAAAAAGTAATGGAGACCATCCACTAACTAATATGATCAACATTTTCAAGCGTTGGGATGCCTTACAGGTATTTTTTAAAGGGAAAAATAAGAAACATACAAAACAGATTATCTGAATTCTGGCCATGTACAGGAAAACATTCTTAAAATATTTTTAAAGCCTCTGGTTCTAAAGTGTACATCACTTTTTAACGGCATTACAAGTAGCTGTCAGTTTACTGCTTTATGTACTCACTGTTCACTGACACAGAAGATGCTACATGGCTTACTCATTTTCATCAATTAAGCACCTTTTCGTTATAACATTGTGGAGTTAAAGAAATAGGGTCCCAAGGAGGTAGTGGGATATGGGACAAAGAAACAAACAAACAAAAATCAAGAGATCCGAGTGACAGTTTTGTCAATAATTCACTGGGTGACCCTGGATCAGTCCTCTTAACTCTAAAAGGAAGTGTTCAGTACAGATAATTCCTTAGATCCCTTGCAAAGAAAATATTTTGTTGCCACATCAACTTGCTGTTAATGATTTAATAGAGATGATGTTGGGAATTATGTCAAAAACTGTATAATTACAAGTATCCACAGGAAACCTGGTATTTGCCCATCAATTTTAAGGTCTATCGGGTTTTAAAAGAGTGGAAAACATGGTTCTTCAAGGATCTAAAAACAAATGTGTAGTTTGGAAATGCTAGTTATCGGGTGATGCGAATGGCTTTTAGAACGTGAGTTTTTCCAGTATATGCCATTCTCCTCCCACGTACGTTAGGCGCCCACACTGGATTCAGAAGGTGCTCTGCAAAAACCCGTTGGCCAATAGAACAGACTGGTTTTCACCACCACTCCCTTAGCGACCATACCTCCTTTCCCTTAGACTGTTCTGGGGCCTGATAAGGAAGCTCCAGAGAGCAGCCGATCCAGCGTCAGGCAACTGCACAAACGTCTGTGCTACAACAACATGCAAAGACATCTGGGCTTGTCCCGTACTTCGGAGCAAGGACGGCCTCGTGCAGGCTTTCCATACGTGTAATAAAGGTTAAAGAGCTTCACAGCCGGCTCCGGTCGTGAACAGGCTGGAAGAGCCCCCGTGCACGTCCCGGCTCCCAGGCTCCCGTTCTCGGACCCTGCGGACCCTACGGGTTCCTGCCCGGCTTCTCCAAAGCCACCACCCACCACTTCACGCCCTTGGGGGCGACCACCCGGCCCCGGCCCCGCAGTCCCCAGCCAGGCCTGACCTCCTCGAACTGCTCGCCCGAGCAGCCGGCGCCGCGAGCCTCCAGCAATTCCCGGAACTGCTCCAGGGTGACGGACTCCTCGCCGCGGCCCAACCGCTCTTCCAGCCAGCGCAGCAGCGCGCCGTGGTGCCTGGACACCAGGGACTCGCAGGGCGGCGCGGGCCGCAGCGCAGCCGCCGCCTCTCGCAGCCGGGCCGGCTCCAGCAGCGCCGGGGCCGGGGGCAGCGCCGGGGCCGCGGGGCCCGGTCCCGGGGTCGCGCCCGAGTCTGCGGCCCAGTCCTGGTGCGGGCCCCAGCCCTCGCCCCCCGCGGCTGCCGCTTCGTCTTCGCTGCTGTGACTCGGAGCGTTCCCCATGGGGTCTCCGTCTCGGGCGCCCGGGCTCTGCCGCCGCCTCCGCCTCCCCGCCTGGACCGGTCAACCTGCGACGGCACCTGGCGGGCGGGGCCTGGGCGGGGACGGGGAGGGGACGACGGCGGCAGCCGCGGCTTCCGGCTTCCTCGCCGTGCGGCGAGGATTGCTGTCGCTAGGGCGCCGTCAAGCGGACTCCACCAACTGTCGTGAGAGGACAGGCGAGGACAGCCTCAGCAAAGGGTGGGACCCGGACGGCGGCGAGGGCGCGGGTGTCGTACTGTCTGCGCCACCCCGCGGCCCGTGGGCCACCATCTTTGTTGGGGGCGGACAACCCGCCAGCCAAGAGGTCCCTCCGCTGCTCAGTTCCTCGGTCTCCCTCCACGTGCACCAGCTGTGCTGAAAAAGCACGAGAAAGAGCCGGAGCCAGGGAGTGGGCTTTCGGCCGACTCTTTCCATTCAGTCCTCCGTTGTCCCTTCAGTGACAGGCGGACAGGGGAGAGACGGCGTAGCTCCGGGGACGTCGCGGCCGGCTTCTCCGCCATCTCAGTTGTGGGCGGAGAGGCGGCAACTTCGGAAGAGCGGAGGGTGTGCGGCTGTTTCAATGCTGCGGCTCGGCGGGCGCGGACTCTGGCTGGGCCTGGTCGCAGCGGCGGCGGCTGCGATGGCAGCACGGCTGACGGGCTGGTGGGGTCCCCGCGCTGGCTTCCGCCTTTTCACGCCCGAGGAGCTGGCCCGCTACCGCGGCGGCCCCGGGGACCCGGGCCTCTACTTGGCGTTGCTCGGCCGCATCTACGATGTGTCCCCCGGCCGGCGGCATTACGAGCCTGGGGCTCACTATAGCGGCTTCGCAGGTATTAGCGAGGCGGCTCACGCCCTTGCTTGCTCCAGTGCGGGCCCGTAGCCGCCTGGGCGTCGTTCATTCATTCATTTATTCATGTATTCATCTGTTTATGTTTTGTTTTGTTCCCCCCCCCCCCACCCGTCCCCATATTCATCTGACCAGCGTCGGGGCTGGGCTCAGCTGCACCACCCTCTGGTCTGTCTCTGATGGGATTACGGCCAGCAGTTATCGGCCTCTATCTTTCCTGTCGTTCGGCATCGTTCTTCCTGACATAGGTTCAGGAAACCCGTCTCCTGCCTCTAGTTAGTTACCCGTTACCCACCGGTAGAAGCCCCCAGATGGACACCTGCTTTGTGCCACACTGCGTGGCTGTCAGGGCACAGAGATGAATGAGACCCTGTTCCTGCCCTCAGTTCCCTTGCTGATTCCAGTATGTCCCCATCCGAAGTAACCTTTCTTGCCCCCCTCCCCAAGTTTCCCCTAAAAATAGTACATTTGGTTTGAGTAGTTCTTGCCTCTAGTACAGATGCACTTTTCTGCCTTTCTTTAAAAAGATTATGAGATTAGCGTGCAGAGAAAGTGTCTGGTCACCTTTACAGTCCAATACTTGGAACAAAGCTGTGCATATGCGAGGCTGCAAAGAACACTTGTCAAAGGAAGTTTATTCTGTCCCTGTTTTACACCTGAGGGGGTTGATGTAATTTGCCAAAAGCCCTCACAGCTAAGTACTGACAAGACTTGGACTAGGACCACTAAATGGCCTATTGCTTTTAGAGATGTGCCTTACCATCCCAGAGGAATGACCATCTCCTAGATTTAAAAAGAGAAAACGAAAACAAATGCAGAGCAAGCGTAAGGCCAGTGATTAAGTTAATATTAAATAAGCATTTTCCACTTGTTATCTTAGAGGAATTAGGAAGCTGCCTCTGGTACTTAAATACAGGTCACCTCCCTGTCTTTAAGGAGAACTTCAGAAATAGAAGCATTGACAGAGAAGGAATTAAGTTCAGTTGGTGTTGCCAGCCTCCTCAAACAGTCCAGCAAAAGAAGGGACTTATCAGGGGCTACACAGTGAGCTGGTTACAAGTGGAGCTGGGATTGGAATCAAGGGTTTTATTTACCTGCCAGGCGAGGGCACTTTTTGATGCCACTGTCATGGCTATATGCACAGGTGGGAGTATAAAACCTTTCATTTCTGGAGTGGTTTTTCTTTTGCGATGTGCTCTACTGTCTGAGTTCCTTTATGCCCGACATTCATTCGACATCCATTTATTGACCACTACCATGTAGCTTGCCTTGTGCCAGGTGCCGAGGAATCAAAGATTATGACATGCTCCCCACTACCCACACAGTCTAGCAGGGAAGCAGATGTATTAAATTCATTTGTTCAGTCAATATTTTATGGTTTATTAATAAGTAATTCACATAATTAAAAAATCCACCCTTTTAACGTATATAATTCCATGGTTTTTAATATAGTCAGAAAGTTGTGCAAACATCGCCACTAATTCCAGAACATTTTTTATCATCCCCTCCCCCCCAAGAAAAACTCTATATCCATTAGCAGTCACTCCCTATACCCTCTACTCCCCAGCCCCTGACAACCACTATCAACTTTCTGTCTCTAATGATTTGCCTAGTCTGGGCATTTCATATAAATGGAATCATACCTGTAGTCCTTTGTGACTGGCTTCTTTCACTTAGCATAATGTTTTCACGGGTCACCCATGGTGTATCAGTATGAATCAGTACTCTACTCCTTTTTATGATAAAATAGTATTGCATTGTATATATACCCGATTTTGTTTATTCATTTTGGGTTAGAATCTGGGTGGTTTCCACTTTTGCTTATTATGAATAATGCTGCTGTGAACATCCATGTGCAAGGTTTTGTGTGGACACACGTTTTCAGTTCTCTTGGGCATTTACCTAGGAGTGTAATTCCTGGGTCGTGTGGTAACCCTATGTTCAACTTTTCAAAAAAACTGCCAAATTGTTTTCTAAAGTGGCTCCACCATTGTACATTCCCATCCTCAATGTATTAGAGTTCCAGTTTCTCCACATTCTCACCAAACTTATTGTCTGTCTTTTTTTTTTTGGTCTCTTTGATTGTAGTGATTTTAGTGGGTTTGAAATGGTGTCTCATTGTGGTTTTGGTTATTTGCATTTCTCTAATAATTGGTGATGTTGAGATCTTTTCATGTGCCTGTTGATCATTTGTATATACTCCTTGGAGAAATGTCTATTTAAATCCTTTGTCCATTTTTTAATTGGGTTGTTTGTTTTTTATTGTTGAATTATGAGAATTCTTTATATATTCTGGTTACTAGACCCATATCAGATGTATGATTTGCAAATATTTTCTCCCATTCTGTAGATTCTTTTCACTTTCTTTATAGTATTCTTTAAAGCACAAATTTAAAAAATTTTTATAAAGTCCAATTTATTTTTTTCTTTGGTTGTTTGTGCTTTTGGTGCCTTGTCTAAGAAATGATTGCCTAATCCAAGGGCACAGACACCTATGTTTTTTTCTAAGAGTTTTAGTTCATACATTGATCTATTTTGAGTTAATTTTTATATTGTATGAGGAAGGGATCTAATTTCATTCTTTTGAATATGGCAATTCAGTTGTCTAAGTACCATTTGTTGAAAAGACAATTATTTTCCTCTTTGCATTATCTTGGAACCCTTATTGAAAATCGGTTGACTGTATGGATTTCATTAACTCAATATTTATTGAGAATTTACTAAAGATCAGGCACTACCAGACACTGAGTCACCAAAACTAAAGGAGTTTGGTGTTTCCCTGATAAAACTTGCAGACCAGTAGAAAACACAAACATTAGTTATTACATAAACAATGAATTGTTTTTGTGACGAGTCTTAAAAGGAAAATATCCTGGAATTATCAGAGGTCCTAACATAGGAGGAGGAGAGAAAGGAGGGGAGCATAGTGGCAAGGCAAGGTTGGTGGCAGCTGGTGCAGGGCCCTGGATGGCATGTTAAGGAATTTGAACATTATCATAGGGCAAAAGGAAGCCACTGAGAATTTTTAAGCAAGAGAATGACGTGATCAATTTGTATTTAAAATATCAGTCAAAGTGTTGTATGGAAAATAGATTAGTGGGGAAAGACTGAATACAGGGAGACCTACGCCTAGGGGTTGACTGTAGTAGTTCAGGTGACAGACAATGGCAGCCTGGGCTTGCTTAGTGATAGAGGGAGAAAGGCAGACTGATACAAGGACTACTTGGGAAAAAATGATAGGACTCGGGAACTGAGTGGATGTGAAGGATGAAGGAACTGTCAAGGACGACATTTCTGGATTGAACAACTGGTTGATATTTACTGAGAGAGGGAATACTCGACTAGCTGCCGGTTTCCTGAGGTTAGGGATGCTGACGACCGTTAATTAGTTCAGTGTCGATATTTTGAACTTGTGATGTCTGTAAGACAAGTAAGTAACATTGAGTAGACAATTGGTTAGACAGGTCTGAAGCTCAAGAGAAGTCTGAGCTAAAGATATAAATTTGGCGATCTTTGGCATAGAGACGGTATTTGAAAGCACAGGAGTGGATGAGATTGTCAAGTGGGGGGTGTGGAAGGAGCCGAGGAGGTAGAATTGATCAAGAATTGATCCAGGCGGCTGGTAGAAAATGAGCTAGAGAACGGGAGGGAAACCAGGGGTGTAGTGTCATGAACAGCAAGGCATGTAGTCAGCTGGGTTAAATGTTGCTGAAAGTAAGTGAAAGAATGTGATAAATGCCAAATGGGTGTCTGAGATCCAGGAGCATCTGTGACAGAGGAGGTGGGGTCAGCTTTACTTGGGGGTGGAGAGTGGGCGTTTTCAAGAGATGTTTCTCAGAAAAATAGATTAGAGTTGGTACGGTGTTGGTGATTTACAAGTTAACCTACTGAAAGCGTGTCTCCTGCAGGCCGAGATGCATCCAGAGCGTTTGTGACCGGGGACTACTCTGAAGCAGGCCTGGTGGATGATGTATCTGACTTGTCATTTTCTGAGATGCTGACACTTCAACATTGGCTCTCGTTCTATGAGAAGAATTATGAATGTGTTGGTAGGTATTTCATAGGTCATTTCCAAAGATTTCACTTAGTTTTCTTACAATTTTTTTAAGGGACCAGAATTCTTTAGGGATTGGATTCAAAACTCTTGTTGTTAGTGTGCCAGTGAGTCCCGGAAGGAAATAGTTGGGGCACCCATTTCCCTCACTCTTACTCTTGGCAGGGGACTGCCCGGCCATTTGCTTTGGGCTCTGTGGCCACACAGCCCGTGGTCGCCTGTACCACCCTTGAACAACCAGCTCCAGGATGGCAGGTTTCCCATCTCTCTGTGTTTCAGGCATCTGGCTTTAACACACTGTCAGAAGACTTGAAGCCTGTTTGTGTGCGGTTTTGACACATATCCTTTTCTTTTGTCCTGTGAGGAGACAAACATTAGCTAATCAAACATTTGTTAAAGCCAGTTGTGTAGGGCACGATACTTGCTACTTACTGGTGAGACCTGAGGGAACTCACCTGTTAAATGGGAAGACACCTAACATGTCCTAAAGAAATGTCAGATAGTAAAGTAAACACTAGATTGCTTTGCAAATCACTGTAAACTGCGATGGTTGGAGGGCTTTTTCCAATCTACTGGCAGCCCAGCTGCAGGGAGAGCTTTTGTTCACAATCTTAGCTGTAGAGGGTGCAGCTCACTGGCCCACGTGGGAATCGAACTGGTGACCTCGGCATTAGGAGCACAGCGCTCCAACCACCTGAGCCACCGGGCTGGCCCCAAGGCTTTTTTCATAACGTTTAAAATTATTTCTGTTTCCAGTCCCCTCCCCCGTCCACACCCACCGTTGTTGGCCCTTGACATCCCATCTGCATCACCCCCTTCTTTGTTTTCACCTGGTGTGCCTCAGATCAGTCCTGAGCCCACAACCATGTCTGCCGTTGAAGGAACTGACTTCTGTCCATCTGTCCTTCAGAAGGCTTGGTTCTCCCTTTTTTCCATGAGATTGCTGAACCAAGTTTGAAACATTGCTGGTTAATAAGGACAAGAAAACCCAACACAAAAGGGTGAGAATGGAGTCCTGTGAGTCGGCAAAGGAGGCCAGACCCAACAAGTCACACTGGTGTTTGGGGAGCAAACTGATGTGTTTGGTGAGAAAGTGAACTAGTCTTGTCCTAACAGTGTTAGTGTGTGTGTGTGTGTGGGGGGGGGGTATGGGGGGTGGGATGAGAGGTGTCCATGGTTGGAAATGCTTCAGAAGGATTTTAGTTAAAGTTGGGGTATATCTGAATATGTACTATGGATAAGCTACGGTTCTAGTCTTCGTGTGGACCAGGGATGAGTTGGGTGCAGTTCCTGCCCTCTGTCAGCCCATGTTATGGGGGCGGGGGGTGGGGGGACTATGTTAGGCTCTTCCAGGTCACCAGAAACCCTCAGGACACATCAGAGGACGAAGGTTTATTATATGGGTGCACACTGAGGACAACCAGGAAGCCATCGTGGCAGCCACGTGGCCAGACCTCAAGGGAAAATGAGCTGTCTCCTGTTGTGTTCTGGATGTAGCACTGGCTTGGAGGCCCAGCCGATAGTCGGCCACCACCATTTTCATGATGCAGCTTCTACAACTCTTTCTCTGTTGTCTCTACTACTACTGCCCTGTCTTGTATAAAACCCACCAAGAGGCTTGTTGCCATGGATACAGAGACCCTCCATGGGAGGCATTATCGTGCCAGGCCACCTCACAGACTGCAAGCCTCGATCCCTTCATTTACTCTAACGAGTATTTAAAATGAATGCTCGGTACTAAGTTGTTTTGAGCGCTAGGGCCTCACTGGTGGGGAGAAATAGATCATAATTATGTAAACAATCAGACAACTCCAGATAGGGCTGTGAATACAATAAAACTAATGTGAAGCATGTTTGGGGGAGGTGTGGCACTTTTATAGCAGATGGTCAGAGGAGTCCTCTTAAAGGAGATGACAGTTAAGCTGAGACCTCAAAGATGAGAAGGAGCCAGCCATACTGAGATCTGGAAAGAGTCAGGCTGAGGGAACGGTAGTGCTGAAGTAGGGAGCAGCTAAGCATGGTCAAGGAACAGAAAAGAAGCCCATGGGAAGGAGCCTACAGTGAACGAGGGAGGGAATGGCTTGAGAAGAGGTTGAACAAGCAAAGAGAAGTCAGATGGTTATAGAGTCAGAGTTTGTATTGTATCCACATGTTTTAGGAAACTATTGGAGGATTTAAACGAGGCACGGAAATAACATGATATGATTCATGTTTTTAAATGACCACCCTAGCTGCTTTGTGGAGAAAGAACTGTAGGAAGGCATGAGCCGAAGTAGAGACACCAGTTGGGAGACTATTGTTGTAATCCATAGTTTGGATTAGGATGGGAAGGGATAGACAGAATCAGGGTGTTTTTCTAAGGTGGGACTGAGAAGATTTGCGAATGGACTAGACATGAACAAACAGAAGTGTACATTTGGATGTGAAGGAGGCGACGTCAGAGAGATCCCAGGCTCCTGAGCAGGTAACAAAGGCCCAAAGTGACATAAATAGAATTGGAAAAGTCCAGAGGGGAAGTTGGACTTGAGAGGATGAAGTGAATCTTGGGTACGCTGGAATCTAAGTCAGTCAGTCAGGGACTGAAGAGGTTGACAGGCACAACTGGGGCAGGTATCTACTGCTACTTCCTCCTACTTGGTCAAACCTTCTAGAAGTGCTTTCTGCTCCTTCTGTGGCCCTGTGACAAGTGCTGCCTGTGAAGGCCACTTGCACTTCAGGACTTGGAGATGAAAGTCCCTGCACCTAAGAAGAACTGACCCCTTTTTGGCTTTGGCCTACGGGCTCACTGACCACTGGCTGGCTGCCGCCGTAGGTTAGATCTTTAAAAATTCTGACAGGGATTTTAAACTAAACCGGTTTCCACTCAGTGTATCCACCGAAGGACTGAATGGTGGAAGGGAGAGCATGAGTTTCGGTCCAGTCCCACTTACTAGCTTCACAGACTCCCCCAGTTACTCAATCTCCCAGTCTCTCTCCTGCGAACATGGGAACACTGATTTCTCTCAGAGGGTTAACAAAGTATCGCTGAAGTGCTAACATAGCACTGACGCTGACTAAATGCTCAATGAGTGATTTATTTACAGTTATGTAAGACAAAATAATTCAATGTTGGGAAGAACTGAAGCCACACAAAAGTTACACAGTAAGCCATTTATTCGTCAAATATTTACTGATCACCTACTTTGTACTTCAAGCACTGTGGAGCATTGAAAACTAAATCACACACAGTTCCACTGTCAGGGAGCTGATGTCTGGAAGTGAGACAGACTTTATAACTTCCACTCTGGAGGACTTTACAGCTAGAACAGGGATGTTTCTCCCTGGAGTCTTCTAAGATGTCAAGAGACACAGGGATACAGAGGGTAACGGGGTCGGGGGGTGGGGGGTGGGAGATGAGGGTAAGGGGGATCGAATATATGGTGATGGAAGGAGAACTGACTCTGGGTGGTGAACACACAATGGGATTTATAGATGATGTAATACAGAATTGTACACCTGAAATCTATGTAATTTTACTAACAATTGTCACCCCAATAAATTTAATCAAAAAAAAAAAAAAAAGAGACACAGGGATAAAGCACCACAATGAGTTTGTAATAAATAAGAGCTCTGAAGTCAGAACCCCTGGGAACTTGGGCTTCACTACAACTGATTGAGCAGCTAAGCACCCGTTCATGCCGCCCTCCACTGTGACTCTGACATCGGCTTTCCTGCCGCCACAGGAAGGCTGGTAGGAAGGTTCTACGGAGAGGATGGGCTGCCTACGGCAGAACTGACCCAGGCAGAAGCCATGATCACCAAAGGCTTGGAGGCAAATAAACAGGGACTGAAAGAGAAGCAGAAGTTTCCACCATGCAATGCTGAGTGGAGCGCAACGAGGGGCAGCCGGTTCTGGTGCTCCCAAAAGAGGTATGGAGGTTTTCTTTCTACCTCGCCCCCAAATCCAACTTCTAGGTCGTCCTGTCTATACTTCAGTGAAACTATAAGTTGATTGTTAACCCAGGGGAACGTTTTCAAAATGCATGTGCTCTGGGATAGTGATTCTCAACTTTGGCTACATGTTAGACTCTTCTGCACAATTTTTAAAAATATGTTTTTTTTCAGTTACAGTAAACATACAATATTATATTAGTTTTGGGTGTACAACACAGTGATTAGACATTTATATGACTTACAAAGTGATCACCCTGATAAATCCAGTACCCATCTGACACCATACATAGTTGTTACAATACTACTGACTATATTCCCCATGCTATACTCTAAATCCCCATGACTATTTTGTAACTACCAATTTGTACCTCTTAATTCCTTCCACCCCTTCACATATCCCCCAACCCCAGCACCCGGCAACGATCAAAGTGCTGTCTATATATATGAGCTTGTTTCTGTTTTGATTGTTCATTTATCCTATTCTCTAGATTCCACATGTAAGTGAAATCATTTGACGTTTGTCTTTCTTTATCTGCCTTACTCCACTCAGCATAATACCCTCTAGGTTCATTCATGTTGTTGCAGATGGCAAGATTTCATTCTTTTTAGGGCTGAGTAATATTCCATTGTATATATGTACCACCTCCTCTTTATTCACTCATCCACTGATGGACACCCAGGCTGCCTCCACATGTTGGCCACTGTAAACAATGCTGCAGTGAACATATGGATGCATATGTCCCTTCAAAGTAGTGTTTAGGTTTCTTCAGATAAATATCCAGAAGTGGGATTACTGGGTCCTTCTTTGTCTCTTGTTATAGCCTTTGGTTTAAAGTCTATTTTGTCTGGTATAAGTATTCCTACTTTAGCTTTTTGTTTTTGTTTCCATTTTCATGATACATCTTTTTACATCCCTTTACTTTCAGTCTGTGTATGTCTTTTGGTCTGAAGTGAGTCTCTTGTAGGCAGGATATGTAAGGGTCTTGTTTTATCCATTCAGCCACCCTGTGTCTTTTGATTGGAACATTTAATCCATTTAAAGACATTGTTGCTAGATATATAGTTATTGCCATTTTATTCATATTTTTAATTTTTTTTCTTCTTCTTAAAGAAGTCCTATGTCTTGCTTGCTTTGGCCTGTTCATCCATCCAGGGGCTGCCGTTTCCTATTTGTCAGCACAAATCATTCCTGCCTCCAGAAGACAGGGATGAGGATGTGGGCACAGCTACTTGCAATGATTCCCTGAGGTGCTGTCTTAAAAACACTGCAAATTCTGAGAATTCCAGGAAATACAGGCTAGATGGAGAAGACTTTTCCTGTAAGAAAGTGAGGTGAGCCAGATTCAGATAAATGCCACCGGGATTATTCCAGGTTGGTCTGGGGAAGCTGGAGGAAAAAAAAAAATTTTCCTGCTTTAATCATCAGGCCAGCCTGGATTCAAATGCAATTCAAGTCCCTCAAATCTCCTTTAGCCGTGATAAGGGGGAAAAGGAAGGAAGGAAGAAACTAGACAAATCCCCCAGCCTCAAGGGCCTCAAAGTAAGACCCCAGCTCGCACTAAGGAGGGGCAGGCAGACAGGCTGTTGCTGCGAGAAGGGCCACTTCTATAAGTGCTAAGTCGGTAGATCCATCCTCTTCTGTAGGGAGGGGTCATGCCTTTTTGCTCTCCTTGAGGCTGATTCCTTCTGTGGATGAGAACAAACAGCCAAAGCTACCAGCTTTCTCTAGGGCCAGCCACCATATCCATCATATATTTCCTCCACCTTCATTCAGGGGAGCAGGGGTGAAGGTAGAAGGAAGGAAAGCCCCTTGTCTCCTGGCTATCACTTTTGAAGACACAACTTCTCCAGTGTCATCATGTCTCCAGAAAGGGAGCTGTGAACACCTGGCCTGCCCACTTTAGGGGAAGGAGCTAGGACAAAGGTGGGCCTTGCTGGGATACAAGCCTGAATGCAGGTGGTCCTCTATAGGGCGGACCTGTGTGCATGTAGATGCTTGACTTTGCTTCCTTGGAGAGCCTCCCCCCCCACACACACACACAGCCCTCATCTCTGTCTTTGTAACCCCTTCTTACTTTCCTGAGTTGTTTAGGCTCTGCCTTCCCCACAAAGCTCTTCCAGACCCACTCCAAGGAATGTGGCCCTATCCCTAAGCCTCAGCCCAATTTGTTGTTTTCTTCACACATGTATGTATATCCCGCTAGCCTGAGAGAAATGAGTCCTGAAGGCAGGGACTTGGTGTGCAATAAGGATCACAGAAATGGGATGGATGGCTGGAAGGAAGGAGGGAGACCTTTTAGTGCCCTGACAGCCTGGTGCTGAGTAGGCAGCAAGTGAGATGGTCTCTAACTGGGTGGCAGTTCCTTTGACTGCAAGTGGTTCTGGTTCCAGGCACCAGCACCTATACGGGCCGTCAATTCCAAGAATCTCCTTTTCTTTCCACAAGGCTCGTGAGTCTATGGAGACGGAACTCTGTACCCTAAGCTGAGTTAGGTCTTTCCCCCATGCCCATCAAGGACTGGGCCCGTGCCGGGTGCAGGAATGCCAGGGGCCTCCCAGAGAAGGCTGACCATCAGGCTTGCATTGTTGCCTCAGTTGCCCACCCTTCCCCAAGTGCCCAAGACCCTAAGATCAAGACACAGCCCAGCACTAGGATGTAGTGGGGAAGGGAGAAGAGAATCAAGAGCCAGGCACTGCTTTTGAGAAGCTCACAAGCCAGTGGGGGAGAGTCTTTCACAGGTGTTACCACCAATGCAGGGAGTGCTGCCTCCCAGGAAGCACAGGGCAAGACCGAGGGAGCAGTGAAAGGACGATGGACTCTGCCCTGGGCAGGGACGGCTGGAGGAAGTTAGGAGAGAGCACGAAGGTTCGGGCTGAACACGCCAGACCACCGCCTTGGGAAAACGCCAGACGGGAAATGGAATGGCCTCTACGTTTCAGCAGGCCTGGCTTACTTCTTCCTCCTCTCCCCTTCCCAGAGTCTTATGAGTTCATGCTTTTAAGAAGTCCTCTTTCCTTCTCTCAGTGGAGGTGTGAGCAGAGACTGGATTGGCGTCCCCAGGAAGCTGTATAAGCCAGGTGCCAAGGAGCCCCACTGCGTGTGTGTGAGAACAACTGGCCCCCCGAGTGACCAGACGCCGGACAATCCTACACACAGAAATCGTGGGGACTTGGACCACCCCAGCTTGGGGGAGTATGCAGGCTGCCCACCCCTGGCCATCACGTGCTCCTTCCTACTCTAAGCTGGTGCCCCGTATGCGGAAAACCCACAGAGAACCCTGCCTACACCGCATGTGACGTAGGATGGTTCCTGACGTTAAACGAGGGCCTGAAAGGGCTCTGGCTTCTGCAGATGGGCCTCGTGGCTCCTTACCAGGGGCTCACCATTCTGGTGACTGAGGCCGGAGCGTGGCAGCCCGCTTGGTACTTGTCGGCCTGTATTCTCTACATCTACTTGCCATCCTCCTTCACAGCCCTCAGATATTAATGGGCACAAATATGACCAATGCAGGGCCGGCCCGGTGGCTCAGGCAGTTAGAGCTCTGTGCTCCTAACTCCGAAGGCTGCCGGTTCGATTCCCACATGGGCCAGTGGGCTCTCAACCACAAGGTTGCCAGTTCAATTCCTCAAGTCCCGCAAGGGATGATGGGCAGCGCCCCCTGCAACTAAGATTGAACACGGCACCTTGAGCTGAGCTGCCTCCCAGATGGCTCAGTTGATTCTAGCATGTCCTCTCAACCACAAGGTTGCCAGTTTGACTCCCGCAAGGGATGGTGGGCAATGCCCCCTGCAACTAGCAACGGCAACTGGACCTGGAGCTGAGCTGCGCCCTCCACAGCTAAGACTGAAAGGACAACAACTGGACTTGGAAAAAAGTCCTGGAAGTACACACTGTTCCCCAATAAAGTCCTGTTCCCCTTCCCCAATAAAATATATATATATAAAAAAACAAATATGACCAATGCAAAACTAACTGGACAGACAAGCAAAGGGCTCTGAGCTCCAATAGCTTCCTTCCCAAGGACTCCCAGGCTGCCCGGCTCAGCTGCTGGCCTGGGCCTACCTATAACCCCCAACCTGGTCGGGGGCACTGGCCAAAAGGGACTACATCATTCCCTTCCCACTCAGAAACATGCAGACACATCCAGAAAAGACAAAACAGTGAACAGCGTCAACGTAACTGTCCCAAGCTCCTCACTGGTTAAACATGTGACGCCTGATTTTTATATAACCTTACATGTAAGACCTCTACCCTAAGGCAAACGAATTTACAACCAAACGGCACAGTGAGTTGATCTGAGCTGGGTCAATACAGTGAGAGGTGCCAATAAAATAGGATAGAGGTAATTCTGGAAAGTGGAAAAGCTTTTGCTTATATGGATGCAGCAAATCTTGATGCCTTTGAACAACGCAATTTAAAGCAAGGATAGTTCTCTTGTAAACATTTAAATTAGGTGTGGTGTGTTTTCAAAGGGAGAAGTCTGCGGTTTCACGTCTCTAACAAGGTAACTGCTGAGCACAACATCAAAGTTTGGGCAAGGCTGCAAACGCCAGTACAAACAGCCTCCACTGCGCGGTGGCCAGGCTTGCGGCTTTGCCGGTGGGTCGCATGTCCAAGCTCATCCGTAATCCACACTTGACAAATTACATACCCATTACCACTTGGATTCTTAAGTAGGTCAGGCAAGGAAAGTTCCTACTTTACAGAGAAGGAAATGAAGCTTGGTGCTGTCCCAATGCCCTCAACTCTTGTTCTAGTGTCTATTCTTCTTCCTTTCTCTCTCTCTTTTTTCTCTCCTTTATCATTAATCTCACTACATAGCTTTCCAGATTCACTGACTAGAAAATGGAGCCTGCCTCCCCTTCAGTAGACTCGTGGTTCACTGCCCTCGTGGCCAGCTGTCCCTCACACCTGGGCTCTGCTCCTCACCCCTCTGCCACCCACGACCTTCCTCACCGCCCTTCCTCACCTTTCACCTCTTGCTGCCTCTTGGCTTTTCCTAAGTATGCATGAAACAGCTCACTTCCTTCCCATCATGAACTAAGCGCCCTCCTTACCACATTCTTCTGCAGCACGGTATCTATTTCCTGCCACAGCCTTTCCCTAGCTCCCCAGCCCCCTTGGCCTGGCTTCTGCCCTTCTCCGCTGAACAGCAGGATAAATTCTGTATTGGCAAGTCCCGTGGCCACATTCCTTGAAAGCCTCCTGTCCTCCATGAACCCCTTCCTCCTTCAGCGGCCGCTGAGACTGCTACCAAATCTGTACATAGGCCAGGCGGCTTTCCAGGCATTTCTGTAGGCATCTCTCCTCCACATTTCTGGCATTCAGTCTTCATCTTTTCCCTGATTCTTTTAGGTCCCCTGGTGATGGTTCCACTGTCACCATCTACACACAGTCACAGCATGTTAAGAATCCTGGCGACCATCACAGCTCCCATCCTGTCCTGTCCTTTCCTCCCCACCCATTTCTAGTGCTGGCAACTCCGCCTCCTCAGTTCTGTCCTTCCATCCAGGTTAGGCTGTCATCTCTCGGTTCCTGCAGGAGTCTGCCTGCACTCCCTGCCTCCAGCCCACCCTCTACACTGCGGAAAGCATCTTTCTCCAATGGCCAGGGCATCCCCATTCAAGCCCTCGGTGGCTCCCCTACCTGTAAAGATGGTTTTCTGTCTCCTCAGGCTCGCTCCCCCACCACCTCCCGCCTGTACCGTTCTCTCCGCTTCCACCTCACTGCATTAAGCCTACAGGGCCTTCCCTCAGCTGTCCCTCCTGCCCGGGATGACTCCTTCCTCGGCTCAGTGTGTCCACGGCTCAGTGTGTCCACGGCTCAGTGTGTCCACCTCTCGTCTCTTTAAAACAGCTCAGTCAGCACCTCCTGCGTGCGCGAGTTGGCCCACCAACTCGCGCACGCAGTTGGACGTAGATGCACTTACCCCGTTCACTTCTCAGGTAACAAATGTCAGCGTTCTGTAAGCATGGATGGCCTGTCAGCTTCTTGCACTGGAGTGCAGCCTCTCTGAGAACAGGGACCGAGGGTTAGTTAGTTTTGTACCCCTAAATCTACAGTACCTAGCACGTGGTAAGTGCACAGTGAGCTCTTATTTTGGAGATGAGGCAGCCATGGCCCAAAGACCTTAGTAAGGGCACAGCAATGGCCCTGAGCCTAGAAGTCCAGCTCTTGTCCTGATTCAGGGCCACTTTCACTTCTCCATAGTTGGGTGTGTGTCTGCCCCCCACCCCCTCGGGGCAGAAGCAGACAGAGGAGAGGAGCTGAGGCTAGGGCCTGTTCCAGGTTCACACAGCCCTTGAGCTCAGTGCCTGAGGCATCGCTAACTGGGAACCAGTCACGGCCACTGCTCTGGCCCTCCTCATGCAACAAATATTTACCAAGCACCTGTGCCATGGGGTGGCGGGTGGGAGGACAGCGAGGCTCCTGACCTCAAGGAGCTTCCAGAATGGGGTGAGCCCCTGCTTAGAGAACCCAGAGGCCATTCTTGGGGCAGAAATGCAGGGGAAGTGTGGGGGCCAGGTCCCGAGATGTTCAGACTCTCCCAAAAAGAAAGAAGCAAAACAAGGCACCCTGCGCCCTCCCCGCCCAGTGCGGACTTGGGAGGCACCTAGAGGCTGCCTAATCTCTGCCCCCTGAACCCACCCACCCTGCAGGACCGGCAGAGCCTCAGCAGGCCGCTGGCTTCCTCACTCGGTGAGAATTCATTTTCTCTTTCAGGCCAGTCACTTACTTTAAAGAGCCTCCTCACGATGGGGCATTGGGTGGATCTTTAAGTGATTCAGCAGGAGTAGGCTGTCATTTTAATGGTCCCAAGGGCTCAGCCATGGCAGTGAGTGCTTACTGGGGAACTGCCTCTCCTTCCTCTCTCCAGCAGAGGTGGCCCTGGGCAAAACCATGGCGGGAGGATGTGCCTCTCTGATGGAAGCCACAGAAAGTTCAGCTCTGGCAATTAGGACTTGCTGGCAGACGGAAATGGAGAAGAAAACTAATACGCATTGGGCAACCATCCTGGGCAGGGAGCTTTATCTGTTCTCATTTAACCTCCATGCCAGCCTTGAGGCTCTCACATTATGGACCAGAAAAGGGGCATAAATATCCGGCTGCCCCCCGCCTTCTAATGTCTGCAACAGCCATTGCACCACAGCGCTGAGCTTGTCACCCATGTCTGCTTCCTCTGCCACACCAGCGAGCACTTATAGCAAAAGCTGGTCAGCTGCCCTCCAACATCATGAAGGAAACTAATTTTCCTCTAAATTCTGAGATTCCAGTTTTCAATGAACACAGAACTAAGAGTGGAGAGCCCGGGACTTTGGTCGCAGCTCAGCCACTGCATGACCACAACCAAGGGAGCTGTGTCTGACTATCCACCCTGCCCCTGCTTAGCTCCAGGACAAGCTGTGCTCTGACAGGGAGACCCCCTTGGTCAGGTTGGGGCTGTGTGTTCAGGAATCTGCAGTTACCCCGAGGAAGATGCCCCTGGGCTGAGCCCCCACCCTTGAGATCACTTCCTCTTGCCAGAACCCCCAGATTCCGACAAGCAGGCAGCAGACATGGCTCCCATCAGCCCTCACCGGAGAGGACTCGGTGTGCACACTAGGATCTGTGCACTTGCACGAGGAAGGATGTATCACTGATCACCTTCCCCACAGCAACCCTGTGAGCTAAACAAGACCAGTCATTTCCCTTTCATAGGCGTAGACACTAAGGTACAGAAAGGACAAAACTTGCCCAATACTTCAGCTAGTCAGTGACAAAGCAGAATTAAAACCCAGTGCTCTTCCCTGGCTGGGTGAAAACGAGTGAAAGTTGATGTATGTCTGGTTCCTGTTTATACTCACATTATGACATATTATGACCCGTGTTTGCCTTAAGGACGGCTGTTGGGATTACTCGGGACAGTTATGTGGAAGCACCTAACAGTTTCTACCACTGTGGGAAAAGCCACCAGAGAATGAGATGTATCACCACAGCTGGTCTGAACAAGGGCTAAGCAAAATGGAAGACAGGTCAAAAATAAAAAAAGGGAATACGTTAGTTCAAGAAAGTGAGGGCCAAGTGCGCTACTAGATTTGTGACTGCACAGGGGCTTTATGGATCATTACATTTTCACATGCGAGCCCCGAAACCTTCCTAGTTATTCCTGAAAGTGCCAGTTCTCCCTTCAGAGTGTGACGAGCAGAAACCTCAGCCTGGGCAGATCCTCTTGAGTTGCTCCTCAGTAATGGAGTCAGGGAATTCCAGGGTCCTCTGGGGAGCGTCAGGGGGGTCAGGTGGCTGAGACTGTCGCTGTGCTCACACACGCTGCCAGGAGCTGAAGTCTGGGCCAGGAGCACAGTAAATCCAGGCAGCTGGTCATTATGCCTAAAATCTCTTTCACTACTGTCAACAAGGTGTTTCTGAAAAGTGCTAGAAATTCAAACTTTCCTAGAGGGTAGCCGTTAAAGAAAATTATTCACGTCAGAAGTTTTAAAAATATGTTTGTTTGTTTTTAATGCTTATCGGTACTTCTGCATTAAAAGTAACTACAAAGATCTTATTAAAGTTTCCACTTTAAATGCACAATTTTACCTCATTTTATTATAAGGGATTGTTACAGAAAATGCAAATATCAGTATTTGAAAAATACATTCCATTACACAGACTCCGAAGAATGCTGATAAGCGCCATGGTCCTATACGATGCCATCACCCCACACTAAGCACCACCCCAAGGTGACCAACCCAAATGTGTGCCTGCAGTTCCTGCCCAGCTACTACTGCCTTCTCCCTCGGTATCACACAGGTGTGTCACAGTAACAGCCAACTGTACACATCTGCCAAAAAAGGACAAGTCATTATGTTGAACACATTGCCAACCTGAGCCTTCCTAGCCACAGAAAACCAATGTCGTCTGTTTAACAGGTTAATATATTATTTATGCCACACACAAAAGGAACCGTACAGGCAATGATCTTCCAAAGAAAGTCTTTAAGGCATCTATGATAACTTCTGGGAATTTAATAAGTGTGTAGTTTGTATCTTGTCAATCAGCTCTTCACTAAATTACTTCCACAAAATGAGAATGCGGTTTCCAAAGCTCTTCAGAAAGTCGTTTCCCCTCTGCTTCCTCCTCTCCCGGGCTGGGCTGGGCTGGGGAGCATCGGTGCTTCAGATTAGGAGCTGCTGGGCTCGCCAGCCAGCCCCATGCCCCATTCTTCTGGGGCTTGTCCTGAGGGAAGCAATCCCGTCCTGGAAGAAAGCCTGTTTTAGGCGCTCCTTCAGTCTCAACCTGCAAGCTCCAAGTGGGTCTGTTCGTGGAAGAGCTACATTTCCTTGTTCAGGCTCCCGTCACCTGGGGAGTTCGTTTGCCTTTCAGGTCTCAGCATGACACAGTCCAACAGTGTTCTTTTCCTCCAGATTAAAGAAACCTAGATGAGTCCAGGCTCTCCCCCCTCCCAAGACTTTCCCTCCACTTCATGCCTATGGACAAGATTAGCACAACACCGTTCAATACAGCGGGTGGGGGATGCGAACCGGGAGTGGTGGGGAGCCCACAAGCACGCTGAGCTCCATGCAGGGACCCCATTCAGGGAGAAGACTGAGGAAGCTGAACAGGGCGGTCAGAAATGACTCAGGGCTCTGAGGTAGAGGACTAACAGTCACAGGGACCCCACTCCTGGAGAGAATATGGCAGGTGAACTGAGCAGTCTAATCCAGCCTCGACTACACTGGTGACTGGGGGTGACAGTGCACAGGCAACAAACTCCAAATGGAACACGTGTTCTAACACATCATTCTGTAAGACACCATTAAAAAAGGTAACTGAAAATTAAAAAGTCCTACGTGTAGGCACTTAAGTTTATGGGAAATTCCTGTGTTACAGGATCATAGCAAGTTAGTATTAGCCATTCGATTTATACATAGCACATGGTTTGTACCTTTGTCTTAAAAAAAAAAAGTTAGGAATACACTGTGTAGTAAATCTGGTGATGAGCAAGAGGCAGTTAAAGAGCTAATTCAGCATAACAACGTTGACGGATGCAGCAAATTATATTCCATAAAGTTTATTCTTCCTGTTCTACTCACTCACAATTGGCAACTTTCTAAATGAATAAAATCGAGTTTTTGCTCCTAGTAGTTAAGCTACGGGTTCAAATTTAACAAGAACAGCCAGGCAGTTCTGTAGTCAAGTCTTGTCAGCTTGGAAAGCACAGAGAGGACCGAGTATGTCAGGGCCCAGCCGGGGCAGTGTCTGGGGCGACCCGCCAGGGCAGCCCCCACTCCAGGAACCTGCTGAGTGCACCCCCGTAAGAAGCATCAGCAGAATCGGAGATTTCCTAAGGCTGTGGAAAGGGGCTTTTTCTAGAGCTACGAGAATGCGCCCTGAAACCAATGCAGAACTCACAAAATGTTCCCCTAACCCATGGCTGCTCAGTACCATAGCTATCCCTGGACGCTGAAGAATCAGAAGCGTGACTCAACATATTTTAAACATGATTTTAAGTGCAATTAAGAGGCAAGATTGTTACTCAAATTGGTCTGGCAGGGCGAGGGCAGGACAATCAGCCTCAGCCCCGACTGCATTCCCATCCTCCTCTCTCCACCATGAATGTTAAAAGAACAAGCATAGAAGTACCAACCACCTCAATTCATATCTGAAGCATAATTATCTTACTTTCCAGTTACAGAAACAGGCCAGCTAACGAGGCCTTGCTTCCGTGTGGCCCTCTTCAGGCAACAGAAGACGGAAACTGACCACATGCCTCACATGGTCAAGTGTTTGCCAAAACTAGTTGTTTTTCTATAAAAATTCTATACGAAATATGTCACAGATTTTTAGTTCCCCAACTCTAATTAATTTTGTCTTTTAAACACTGTGCACAAGCTCATATTAACATAGAAAGCATATATATCTTATAAATCACAGAAATATTAAAAAAAGTAGCACTCTGGTTTATCAGTTCATTTTACACACATATTTAGGCAACAGAATGTATAAGTCTACAGCAACACAGAAGACATACCACTATCCAAAACAAACAAACAAAAAAGGCTGTTGCAAAAAAATATTTAGTCCCTTTACACATATATCCATACTTCATTAATGAAAAAAATGTAGTGGTTATTAGATGTCTGAAAAAAAATCAGTACATATGATTGAGATTGTTAGTCTCTGAGTATTACTGTACAACACATATTGTTCACCTCAGAGTATATATATATTTTTAAGCAGTGGTAAGTTTCTCTTTAAATGTGCATTTCTAAAAAACACTGGCCAAACCTTCAAAAGAAAAGAAGTTTAACACCTCAGGGTTAATATCATGTACCAGCAGCGACTAAGGCCCAATAAGCTCTGGGGGCCTCGTTCTGCATACAAGCCAGAGCCTTCAAAACTGGGTCACATGCGTGGCCAGGGCCTTTGGGCCTTTGGCTGTTGGCTCTTAGGGGCAGGGCACACTACAAAGAACTAGGCCTGGGACCTGGGACTGACAGCACTTCATAACTCGGAAAGGTTTCGGCAAGAAGTATTCATGTCAAGGAGACGGGAGCTGCCAGCCTGAGGCTCGAGACCCCTTCTCATCACTTGGCCTGTGTGACTCTCTTGCTCCAAATGACACTCTGCAGGAGATTTTCCCTTTAAGACTGAGTGTGAGCTGAGGTCCAGGCAAAGCGGATCATCGGAATCACTGATGCATGGATGTATGAGGGTATTTTTGAACATGGAGTTTTAAATTGGAATCACCAATAATGCAGCTATATAAAAAGTGTAGCACAATAAAAGTGCATTTCCTCAGTGGCAGAGTGATGGAGGAGTCCACAGACAGGACACAGCGGGATGAGAGGAGACGGCTGCTAGGAGAGGTCAGGCTGCCAGACTGCAGTCCTGACACCCACGTAGCATGAACACTGGTAAAGCTTTCAGTTGTTAAGGCCACGATTTTTCAGCTCTCATCTCTGAACCCTGTTTAGAAATATTTCACCTTTTTTAAAGGGGCAGCTCACTAAAAATACAGCTTAGCTTTTCCAAAAAAAAAAATAAAATTAAAGACTTCAGGGCAAGAAGATCCTAGAATCTTTATGAAAATACTGTGCAGAAAAGTCCACAGCCACGTACCCCAGAGTATAGCCAGCTCTCACGGAGCAGCCAGACACCAGCTTCCTACTGTGAGGCTCTGCCCAGTAGGTCCGCCCAGGCAGGACAACTTCATGAACGCTCTGAGATGGACACTGAGCTACTGGGAGGGAAAATGGTTTGCAAAGTGTTCTTGTACGTTGCTAGCAGAATGGGGTCTAGTTCCTATCACATTTACCACTTAGGCTAAATGGCCTGGTCCAATGAGTGAGACATCTAGTGACCTCGATCACAGGCAGACACACGGACAATCATACAGACTCATCTGAAATGGGGTCTCTCACACCATGGTCCTTAACTGCTTGCTCCAGTCTATTGCCGCGGGAAGACGACTGCCAGCTCCTGCTCTGGGTGGGGTCAGGCTGGTGAGCAGAGCAGCTGCTGGGGAGGTGACCGGGGAGGTGGCCTGGCCCCTCCTGGAGGCTCACTAGGAGACCCCACCCAAAGTCAGCACATCAAAGCAAATGTTGCAAACTCGCACCGGCTTGTTCAGATCAAACTTTATAATGGGAATCTCCTTGGTCGAGCATTTATGGCAAAGCAGACGCCCGCAGTGACGACTGTGGAAGCAAAGAGAGGAAGTATGAGAGGGGCACTGAGGAGGAGGCTGCTCCCAGCTCGGCGGAAGCCGCAGGGGCACCTCGGCAGACAAGGCCAGCCCGTGGCCGGTGCTCTGCGGGCAGTGTGCCCCGCCAGCCCATCATGCCAACGCCTGTGTAACTGTTAGTGCATGAAAACAGAATTCTAGCCAGCAGTTCAGTTAAAGTGGTTCTGGAAAAGGCTCTTGCTTTAAAGATCAGGAGAGGCTCAGCAACAGCCAAAGAACCATCTCGTTTTCATGGGAACAGCTCCTCAGTTCTTGGCAGAGCAGCGTGTGCTCAGGCCGGGAGGGCAGTACCTCCGCTCAGCTTCACAGCAAGCAGGGAGCCTGGGGAAGATGACACCAGGCCTGACCGGCTACCGGGGACCTGTGAACCCCACCGGTGAGTGCCCCTGCCCCCCCCCACCACATCACTACAGTTGCGCACTGTCCTGTCATCTCATCCCTCCATTTGGTCAGGTTTTGCCCAGGAGAGTACAAGGCCCTGGCAAATTCATGGCTTATCGTGGAAAAAGGGAGAAGCAGTAACATCAGCAGACTCCTTGGGCACGTGACGTTGAGGGGGTCTTACCAGTGATGTTTGCGAGTTGTGACTCCAAACTTGGCAGTGCACTCGTAGCAGTTGGAGCCGTCACACCACGGAGGCTCCTTGGACAGCATATCTGTAACACAAGAAGGCGGACGCCATTGCTGTCAGACAGTGACTGTGCCAGGCAAGACCCGGCGCTGCAGGAGGAACAGGGCAAGCGCCCAGTAAATAAAGCCCCTACTGCAGTGACTCAAGGGATGAAGGAGCAATACATTCCAACGGGGTCAGGGAAAGCTTCAGAGAAGAGAATGGAGAACCAGCACTTGCCAGGCAGATTGAGGAGCAGGAAACAGGGTTCAAGGCCGTGAAACAGCACTGTGTCTGGGGGGGACATACACGCAGCCATGGGTGGCTGGAGTGTAAGGCACAGTGAGGAAAGAACAGAGCCCAACAGCTAGGAAGACTGGTAGGGGCAAATGGTAAGGGGGACAGGGAGGAGGGAACCAAGATGAGAGACACCGAGGAGGCAGAATCTGTGCGATCTGGTGAGTGAACAGAAGTGGGGTGTGAGGGGGAGGCAGGAGACGCAGGCCATTTCCAGGTTTCTAGACGGAGTGACTATGTCTGTGTTGGGATGACCAGCAGAGGAGACGTAAGGCAAAGAACCAGAGCAGATGAGTTGTTCAGTTTTGAGTCTGCAGAAGCTGTGGGGCATTTGGGTCGGGGGTTATCATTATAGATGACAGCTGAGATCACCAGTGTTTAGTTACCGAGCGCTGACTACATGCCAGGCACTGTTCTCGGTGCTCTACACACAGGCAGACTGAGCTCACGGGGGCTGGGGTGCGGACATGGATCTATCAGTACCGAGCTCCTCCACGCCAGCACTGGGCAGGCTCCTGTTCTGGGCTCTGGAAAGGCTGGCCGAGTGCATGGCAAGCGCACCAGGTATCAGGAAACACTGTGCTTCAGCGCTGGCTCCGCTACACACCAGCTCTGTGACCTCGGACAAGTCACCTGCATGAAGATCGCCGAGGTACTAGGCACTTGGTGCATTTCTCTGACCACACCACGGGGCCAATAACCCCGTTCTCTCCCACTGTGGGTGAGGACACGCAGGCACAGGAGGCGTTCGGATTCTTTCTGCCACCTCAGCGGGGACAAGGAGAACGGCACACATGACATCACCAAGAGTGACGTACTCCTCTTCACGGAAGGGACACAGAGAAAGAAGAGTGGGGGGCTGAGGCAGGAGGCCGCCCTGAAGGAGCCAGAGAATGTGGAGGAGCTGAAGGATGCAGGTGGGCAGGGAAGCTGCCAGCGCCATGGGAACGGCGACCTGCCTGGACTTTATGAGATTCTGCAGGCTCAGAAGTAGGAGACTGACAGGGGCCCCAAAGCAGAGCCCCTGAAGAAGAGACCCTAACAGTGACCTCCCCCATTGCTCACAGGCCCCTCATAGCATTCACAGAAAACATCCTACGTGCTGCCTGGAAAACCATTGGCTCACGTCTTAGAGTAAGTCATTGTGAGATTTCAAGATCACCAAGACAGCTACATAATCCACTCTGTACCTGTGCTTGCATTGTAAGAGCAGAAAGGAGGCCACTCACCTAACAGTCTAAACAGAAGCTGCTTGGTGGCGACCTGGTAGTTGAAAATGTTGACTCCTTGGTTATTATTCACGCCAAGGCGGGCCCCAGACCGGACGATGGCACGGCACAGGTTGGCATTGCCTTTCATGTATGCCAAGAGCAGCACTGGAAAACAAAGCACGGGCAGGGCTAACTCCCACTCGGGCCCAGCCTGGCACTGCCAAAGGGCTGGCAGAGGAAGCTGATGGCAGGGCAGACCCCCGGGAGGACACGTCCCCACTGACACATAGGGGCCGTGTGGCTCTGACGAGACCTCCACAGAGATGTGCAGCGTCTTCCAGGGAAGGACCTGGCCACGGGCCCGGGGATGCCAGAGCAGCCCAGCTCCAGAGACACACTCTTGCCCATTCAGTCAGGGCTTTGGCTGTAGAACTGAGGCAGGATCAGACACTGATGGCAAACACACCACTGTCTCAGCCGCCTTCCTCTGGCATGAAACGCTTGGGGGACAAAGCTCTTTTCACACAATGTAACTAAATGTAAAGACCTATGAGGGCACAATAGGCAGAAAGAAGTCCGTGTAGGGAACATGTTCTGGCAAATCCTTCCAGTCCACGGAGCCTCTCTCTGCAGGTGCAGGCCCGGCGGGGACCCAGGCCCCACTCACACATCTGCTGGCCTCCTTCCTAACAGTTACAGCTGACAGCAATTCCCCTTTGCTTACCTTTACCAAACACTTTACTGAAACGCTTTCACTTAATTCTCTAAATGATCCAATTACTTAAGGGTTATCCTTTCAAATGAGGAAACAGACAGAGAGAAGTTGCAAAAGTTACTCAGAACTACCTGCGACTATGACAGAGCCAGGTATTTGGAACAAGGTCTCCTAGGTAACTCGGGAGCCTGGCGGCAGAGCCCCTGCCTGCCTGCCTGTTTACCTGACCTGCTCCTGGGCACACGGTGCTCACGGAGTGTGTGCTGGGTCCAGCAGGTCACTCCCAGGGCCGATTCCCCAGAAGCGCAGGCTCATCACCGCTGGCTTCAAGAACACACTCGTGTATCAAGGCCAAGAACTGATGACAAAATACTTGGTCCCGTGCTAAGGTTCAGGATACCCCCTGGTGACTGCATTTCTGCCAAAGGCCACGGAGGCTCTATGCAGCATGAGGGCAAAGGAATGGGAATGCAGCAGCAGCGAAATGCTCAGAGAGCCCTGGGCAGGGGAGAGACGGATTTGGGTTTCATCTTTGCTTCTGTACTTGAAATTCGGGGACACACTATATGCACTGCTGACCTTATAGGGTTGTTGTGAGTATTCAACAACAAAATGAATGTAAAAGTATGTCCAAAAAACTGTGAAAGCTACAGAAATCAACACGGTGATTGTTAGTAGCCAGAGCAACATCATGAGAGGACTATTAACCCCCTCAGTAAGACGTCAGCCTGTATCTGTATAAAACTTGCCACATTTTCAGAGCATGTCAACACACACTCCAGCACATTTCCTCCATCTGTGAGGTGGTTATATATTTTTTCTCTCCTGGGATTTGGGAGCTGGGTTAGTTAGGGCGCTAGTTGACTGGATCAGAGGTAAATGAGGGCAATTAAAATAGGTGGACAGAACTAGCTGGACATGGACATGGCTTTGGAGAACTAGACACACTTCATGTGCGCTTCTGCCTAAAATCAGACCCTGCCGAATGCCATGGCAGGGATCCGTGACAGATGTTCACAGAGCCCAGCTGAATGCCCTTAAACAACGAGGTTGTGTGCTTGGGCTCTTGGCGTTCCCGGAAGCAAGAAACCCAGTGAGACAGGCCATACAAACAGCTTATTACATACCTGTGTTTCCTTCCGCATCTGGTTTATCTAGAGGATACTCAGGCATGCACTCTAAGAAGAGATCAAAGATGGCTGCTGCATTCTCTTTGCCATATTGTCCCAAAATGTGCAGTGGCGACTGGCCTCTGATAAAACAAGGTGGAAAAGTTAGGTATATATCCGCCACAGCCATCAAGCATAAAAGACATGGAATTTTCTGAACTCGGTGATGCTGGATAAATCAAAGGACACACAATAAGTCAGAAAAAGTTATCTGAAAAAAAAATTCCAGGGTATCAAAGGCTGGTTGATGGCCTAGTGGCCAGTTCCACTAACGTACCAGGGACTGCCAGCTCTGAGGGGCAGGCCAGGGGACATGGGGCCCGGGCCTTTGCTCTGGACCACACACGCTCACCTTAGATTAAAGGCCTCGGCGTCCACAGTGCACTCTGTCAGGAGGACCCGGATGTTGTTGAGCCGACCGTGCATGACGGCGAGATGAAGAGCTGCAGAGGAAACCCTCTTACTGCGCAAGCCCAGAAGCACATGCAGAAAACCTCGACTCCTCCTCACCCCCACAAGCCTCCCTCTAAAAGGGAATCGGCCAGAGCAGCCACTGTCCACTCATACACCATCCTTTCATGTCTTCACTACCCCCTGAGAATGAGTCACAAATACAACCTCCTAAGTCTTTGCTTTCTGCTTCCATAGTTATCCGAAGATGGAAATTAATTGTTGCACAAGAAGCCACTTTAGGCTTCTAGGGTTACCATTCAGACTGGGGGGCTGCCCAGGCCTGGTCAGTGGCAGGCTGGATGCCCAGTTTAGAACATTTCCTGTCACTGCTCTTCTCCTGAAAGCCAACCTCCCGGAGGGGGAGCAGAACCAAGGATATAGTACACCGCCACCCCGAGAATGGCGAGATTTCCTAAGGCATCCAGCACTGGGAATGACTCTGAATTACCATTATTTCCATTCTCATCCACAGCAGCAAAGTCCACTCCATTCTCCAAAAGGACTGAGCAGATGGTGGGTAGGTCCTGCTGGGCAGCGAGATGGAGGGCTGTCTGGCGGTGCTTGGTTAATTCATTCACTTTGGCTCCTGCAAGAAGCTGTTGAAGTTGATGACATTAGCAGCCTCTCTACCACAGCCAACCAAGGTCCCACTTACGGGGGCCAAGCCTGCCTGTCCTCTGACAGCCAGGAGCCTGCCGTGCTGGCGAAGCTCGGAGCACAGGGCCTCACAAACACTCCTGGTGAGGCCTGAGCCAGCAAAACCTGTTCCAACGGCTAATCAACAATTTGACTTAAAAAGCTACCCCTTAGGACATAGAAATTTTACTTCGAGGACTTTAGTACATAAAACTACACACGACTAAAGTGATATTCACTGCACTATATAAGGATGCCCACTACCTGTAATAGTAAAACCTGATTCCAAGAAGGATTTAATTAGGAAAATTATAATATATACAAACAAAAGAGGAGGTAGCCACTAAGATGATAAACATTTATGACTGAACATGGAAGGATGTCTATGATATAGTAAGTTAAAAAAAAAAAGGCAAGTTAGAAGACAGTATGATAATATGATTGTATTTGGAAAGCGAGACAGATACAGAGAAACGTATGCACAGTCACACACAAACTTTGAAGGTGTTTAAAACCACATATACCAGACTCAGAGGAGAGTTGGAGGTGAAAGGGAGATACTTTCTGTTTTATAGATTTGTATGCTTTAAGTTTTTCGCAATAAACATACACTAGTTTTATACGATTTTTTTAAAAGAAAGAAAAGAACACCAAAAATACCGAACCAAAGGCAGGAAGGACCTTTCAATAATATCTTAGCTATTCATTTAGTATTTAAAGTTCATTCATCATCTACTTGCCGACAAAGTGTCAAAGACAATTGCCGTGAACAGAAAAGAATGTACAGTTTGCAGTCAGAGCCCAGTCTGCCTGGCTCCTCTGTCTGGGTGTGAGGCGCTCTGCCTCTGGGAAATCTGAGGCACCGGTTAGCTGCTCTGCTTCTGACGCTGCCTGCCAAGTCCCAGCCTCCCCAGGCCTCTGGGTGCCCAGGCAAGTCACTCATCGGTCCAGATAGGACATAGCAGAGAGGGGTCTTCATGGTCATAAGGGCTGGGCTAGGGATCAGCGCTAGCCCCAAGGTTGGTTAATTGGAGGGAAGGAGGAGAGGTTTGGGTAAAGGGACTGTTTCAATGTGAGCAGGTTCTGACATTGATCTGTACCCATTCACAGGACTGGATGACCACTGATGGGAAGATTGGCTGTTTCTAGGGACCCTACAGCTGTGAGCTTAGGCCTTAGGAAGGCAGAGGCGGGGCCTTGATGAAAGGACCACGATCCTCAAACGTGCCCAGGCAGACTGAGGACCCTGGGCCTGACTCCACTTTGAGCTCACCTCTGCCGCCTCAGCTGTTTCCTCCACATCCCGTCTACGCCTGGAGTCCTTCTCACCCACCTCCTCAATCACTCTCCGGTTCATCCCTCACTGCCACTGCCTCCCCGTGGCCACCTCATTCGTGGGCCTGTCCCCACGTCCCTGCACCCCACCACCAAGGTAAATGTTCTCTCAGCTCGAACCCACATATTGAGTCATAAAGGTTTTTCTAGAAAGTATTTTTCAAAAACAAAAATGGCAGGGCACCAAATGCTGGCCAAGTGCCCCAGGGGTCAGTCCTGCAGCATGCACCCGCGGCTGATGGGAAACACCAGCAAATACCAGCTTTTAGGGGCCAGCCAGGCGACACAGGGCTCTGGACCATGCTCTCAGCTCAAACACTTACCACGGTTTCTCCATACTGAAAGGATGAAGGCTGCTCACAGTGCCTCGTTTGAAATACGACACTCCACAATCTGGTCTTTACCTCGCTCTCCAACCACATTTACTCTCTACCCAAATTTCAATGAAACTTTTCTATTTAGAACACACCACTTCCCTTTCCAATCTCTACATCTTTGCTCAGCCCTTCTCCTGCCTAGGTGGCATTATATTCTACTAGAAAAGGCAGGCTTTGGAGTCAAACAGAAATGGCTAAAATCCCAGCTACATTACTATCTGTTAATCTTGGGGTGGAAATTCCGAGCTTAAATTTTCTCCTTTGTAAAATGTAAAATATTTCCTATATCCCTCTGGGTGGTTTTGTGAATTAAAAGGCAGTAAGTTCCTTGACATCAGTCTGGGTGATGATTTTTTGGATCTGATTCCAGAAACAAAGGCAACAAAAGTAAAAATAAACAAGTAGGACTATAGAAAAAGCTTCTGCACAGCAAAGGAAATCATCAATAAAATGAAAAGTCAACCTACTGAATGGGAGAAAATATTTGCAAATCGTATGTCTGATAAGGGGTTAAGATTCAAAATATATGAAGAACTCCTACGACTAAATAGCAAAAAAAAAAAATCTGATTAAAAAATAGAGGATCTGAACAAACATTTTTACAAAGAAGACCTAGATGGCCAGCAGGTACATGAAAAGAAGCTCAGTATCATTAATCATCAGGGAAACTCAAATCAAAACCATAATAAGACACCATCTCATACCTGTTAGAATGGCTAGTATCAAAAAGACAAAAAATAACTAGCACTGGTGAGGATGTGAAGAAAAGGGAACCCTTGTACACTGTTGGTGGGAATGTAAATTGGTGCAGCCACTATGGAAAAACAGTATGAAGATACCTCAAAAAATTAAAACTAGAACTATCATATGATCCAGCAATTCCACTTATGGGTATTTATCCAAAGAAAATGAAAACACTAATTCAAAAAGATATATGCACCCCATGTTCACTGCACATATACACACCCAATGGAATACTATTTAGCCATTAAAAAAGAATGAAATCTTGCCATTTGTGACAACATGGATGAACCTTGAGGACATCATGCTACGTGAAATAAGTCAGCCAGAGAAAGATAAATACTGTACGACTATGATCTCACTTATATGTGGCATTTAAAAACAAATAAAAAAACTCCAAGCTCACAGATACAGAGACTAGATGGATGGGTGCCAAAGGACAGGGTGGTGGGGTGCGCAAAATGGGTGAAGGGTATCAAAGGTACAAATTTTCAATTATAAAATCAGTAAGTCACAAGGATGTAATGTACAGCATGATGGTTACAGTTAATAATACTACTGTGTATCGGAAAGGGGCGAAGAGAGTAAATCTTAAAAGTCCTCATCACAAGAAAAAAAAAATTTTTGTAACTATGGTGACAGATGTTAATTAGACTTATTGTGGTGGTCATTTTGCAGTATATACAAATACTGAATCAAAATGTTGTATACCTGAAACTAATGTTCTAGGTTAATTATACCTCAATGAAAAAAAAAAAAAAGGAAGCAAGAGAGTGAAGAGAAGAGAGCGCGCTCACTGGAACGCAGCAGCTGGGTGCCGGACACAGAGAGGGCAGACCAGAAGCGGGTCTCCCTTCCCTAGGTGCTCCCACCCCGCCTCTCCCACCTAATCCTGCTTTCCCTCCAGGCCTCACTCCAGCACCTGGCTGCCGAGGCAGCCGCTGGGCACTTAGAATGTGCCACCCACTGACACACCTGTTTTCTCCCACATTTTAGCTTAGCTCCCAAATTCACGCCGGCCGTTTATAACACCTGGCACACCAGGTATGATGAGAGGTTTTGCACACACTCTACCCCACGCTTTGTCCACATGTTACACGCAATAATGTTTCGGCGACACTTACCAAATTGCGTACGATAATCTCTGAGCCGGCCTGGACAGCAAGGTGCAAAGGGGTCAGCTTGGAAGCGTCCTGGACTCTGGAATTCACGTTCGCCTGGACACTGATGAGGAACAGCACACTTTCAATATCAGAGTTCTGAACTGCCACGTGAAGGAAATTCCGGCCCTTGTTATCCACCTAAGGCAACAAGTGGGAACCACAGTATCAGTGCGCTTCCTCGGGCAAGAGTGCCTCCTGAGCACCTGCAAGCCTCACTCACCTGGAGAGGCCACGGGGTAGTCGTGCCCTCCGCTCCAGGCAGCTCCCTCCAAAGAACAACACTACATGCTCCCCCACCCCAAACAGGCCCATCCTACAGATATTTGTGCACATGCCCACGCGTGTATGGTTACATCCATGTGGTCAGGGAAAGGGAGCCACTGCACAGATTCAAACTGCTCTGGCACCCTTCTGCAGCAGGAGCTACACAACGTGGAAAGCCAAGAAAGAGACAGGGAGAGGAAGGCACCAGGTACTGGGATGCCTGGGAAAGGCACTGGTAGAGCCTAGCCGTGGGAGTCCTGCTCTGGCTACAGCAAGCACCCAGCATTCTGACACCGCAGCCGCAATGCCAGCCTGACCCTGGGCAGTCAAACAAATCTTCAGAAATTTTCAGAACGTCTTCTCTGTTATCGAGCTACAGGATAACAGGATGCATTGGGGGGTGGGAGGGAAGCCAACAGTACAGCGCAGACTGATTCATTGATGTCAAGCACACAAATGCTCATGGACATCAAACCAGAGGATATCATAGTTACAAGAGCTATCATATCAGTATGAGTGCTCAGTGAGAAGTGAGAGACGCCAACATGCCACACACACACACACACACACACACACACACACACCCACAGCACATGCTGGTGGCACAGGCAATGTATCTGCAAAGGACTTTAATGCACAGTACGAGTTTCATACTCAACGGAGAGGAAATGTGAGATGGCTATGTCCATTCACAAACATTTTACACGACCTGAGCAGGGCTGAGGTTAATACCTATACGATTCAGTCACATTTACACGCATGCTAAAGAAACGATGTACGGAAGTCTGGAATACGAAGCAATAGTCTTCAACCATGTTAGGTTTCATTTTGTTCAGGTCTCAAGTTTCCATTTTACCTTCGTAAAAGGCTATTCAGAAATGTTGGCAGTATTCTAAGTGCTGGATGGAGATCCAGGTGTGTGTAGGACTGATTGAACAAACTCATCCCAGCTCCTGCCTCAGGTCAGTTGCTACCGCCATTTCCCACAATCTGTTGTTGCAGGTTGACAGTTCACCATCCAGAAAGAACAGGACAACTGAGCCTGCTGAGCTGAGCAATAACAACTGAGCTTCAAAACACTTAGAAAGTTGTCCCAACATCACACCAAAAGCTCCTCAACTTCAATCCATCAGGTGGCTGACACACAGGGCAGAGCAAGGAAATCTCATCCAGCACTGACAGGACATCTGAATGGCCAAATTTCAAGCAAGAGTATACTTTCAAAACGTATGTCTTTATATAGAAGAAACCTGTTTAACTGGAGACATATGTTTACTCTCCATGTAACAGGTTCTGTGGAGAGTGTTGGGCGTTGGCCACTTACTTGCTCAGCAGCCCCAGACTCTCGTTTTAGGATGGCCTCGGCTGCCTTGTTGTTCTTGTGAGTCATGGCGCAGGCAAAAGGGGTCAGACCTTGCCTGTCTCGTACATTCAAGTGGATGTCAGGGTGAGAAATCAACAACTGAATGATGACGCTGTGTTGGTTGCTGATGGCCACGTGGACAGGCGTTCTCCCTTCTGCATCCTAGGGGGACAAGGCACAGATTGCAATGTCCCAACGAAAGATAAAACTCAGGAAAAATATGAAGGGGATAACTTTTAAATCCAATTTGGTTCTGAGAATCAGTACTGCCACCCTGTGTTTGAAATCAGCTTTTAAAGAGGCCAGACAGAGACGGCCAAAAGCCACTCCCCATCACCCCAGGCTCCAGTGACCCAGCGGCACAAACACATTTGGTTCAGAAGATCCTCAGAACAACCTCCTCTCTAACTTACACCACGCCTTACCTGGCTACGGGGCAGCGGACACAAATCTTCACAGGCTAGAACATTGAAAAGTGTCAAGGAACGTAACTCAGGGACGCTCAGTTGAGCCACTGGAATATTTTCCTTAACACTGTACAGATGCCCCTCAACTTACCAGGGGGCTACAACCCAATACATTCATGGTAATTTGAAAATATTTTAAGTCGAAAATGCATTTAATACACTCAACCTAACGAAGTCATAGCTTAGCCTGGCCTACCTTAAATGTGCTCAGAACACTTACATTAGCTTACAACTGGGCAAAATCATCTAACACTAAGCCTATTTTATAATAAAGCGTTGAATATCTCATGTAATTGATTACCCATGTTGCTTTCACATCATCATGAAGTCGAAAAATGGTTAAGTCGAGCTATTGTAAGTTGGGAACAATCTGTACTCAGCTTGAGAACTAACGCTCTATGGAAATCTATAACAGGGATGGGAGGCAAAGAAAAGTTGATTCAACAAAGATTCCTCACACTGTAGGAAGGACAAAGAAGAAAAGTCTTAACACGGAGTCATTAACCTTTCCAGGCAGGCTATATGACCCAGAGAAAGTCACTGCATCTGTCTGTACCTTAGCCTCATTCATGGGAAAGCAGAGGACCAGGACCTCCCTTTGCCATAAGAGGAAATTTCTCTAATTCTGGGGTTACCATCTATCTCCCTAGAAAAGAGAACTTCTCCATACCTGTGCATTTACATTGGCACCAAACTCCAGAAGACACTGTACCGTCTCTTCCAGCCCCCAGCAGGCTGCCAAGTGCAAGGGCGTCTGTCCATCTCTGGCTTCTTCCTCTCCTTCTCCGTTAGCACCAGGTTGTCTGGGACTATTCACATCACTGCCACTGAAGAGAAGAGGGAAATGAAAGGAAGGCTTTGCTTGCCGTGCCTTCCTAGCCTACGGGCATGCAGATCAATGTACGGTTTCATCCAATCCAACAACAAGAGGCCGCTGCCAGGGACTGCTGTCCTCGGTCCTTGGCCTCAAATACTGCTGTCTGGGTTCCACTCCCATAGATTCTTCTGCAGTTGGTCTGGGTATCAGAACTCTTTAAAGCTCCCCAGGAGATCTACAAGCATTTCAAGTTGGGAGAACCACTGCTCTAAAAGTTTTCTGAGCAACCTTATCTCCCACCCAGCCAGTTATGGCTCACGCGTGTTGGTGGGGTCCTGCAGAGGCCACATGGCCTCTTTCACCCCCGCCTCCTGGCTTTACTGTGTGAACTGGTCTGATTTGACTAAGGGAGCCTATACGGCTTCCAAAGCAGGAAGCTGGCTTAGCTTTTAGATTCCTTGATCTGGGCACACACAAGTGAGTGCCTCTCCTCCTAAGTGAGTTAAGGCCCTTGGCTGACTCGATTTAACAGAGCAGTGACCCTCTAATAGCCTTAATTAGGAAAGTCAAGCCAACAACAAGACGGTAACTAACTGCAGCCAGTTTGCACTGAGCTGAATAAGAAGATTTGAAGAGATACTTAGGCTTCTCAGACCTGCGAATAAGAAAGCAGGCGATGGACTCATTGTTCTCATCAATGGCTCTGTGCAGGAGTGTTTGAAGACACCCGCTCGGCCCTGGACCCCAGCACGTGGCATCACAACCATGTCTGACCTGCGGAAAAACACAGAGCACTCACAGATACTGCCGAGCAGATGGGAGAATTTGTATTACTATCGCTGAGCTCTGTGCACATCATTAGATCCATTTTTCAGGCAAACACAGTTGATAATTAACTGATAATTATTAATCTGTAACATTCATTAGTTTTACAAACACTGATTAAAATCTGCTCTGTGCAAGTACTTGCACTAGGTCCTGTGGGATGTATCTGGGAAATATAAGACAGACAGGTGTAATGAGTGTCCTCTAGAGTTGTTTTCTAGAAGGAACAGAAAGCTCAAACAGGTGCATACACATATACACACACTCGTAAGTCCTCCATAACACATACCTGTAATTAACAAGGAATCTCAGTGACAACTGGGTAAAACCCCAGGTGCACAATGACTTAATGTCTCATCTCGGGCCGTTCTCATTTGGGGCCCTGTCTTCTGAACAAGGGAGACAAAGCTGAGATTTGGGGATTTATCACTGTGGTGAGAGGGAGGGCAGCCCACATCAAATAAACCCACCACAGAAGAAGACTTCCTGGGGAAAAGCCTCAGCTCTCCCACTTGTTGGTAGTTTTCTTGATAAAGACAGCCTAAAAAAATGCTGGCTAAGACTATGTTGAACTGCAAGTGTTTTTAACATGATTTCTTTTTTTTTTAAGTGTGTTTTTCCAGGACCCATCAGCTCCAAGTCAAGTAGTTGTTTCAACCTAGTGGCGGAGGGCGCAGCTCAGTGGCCCATGTGGGGATCGAACCGGCAGCCTTGTTGTTAAGAGCACCGCGCTCTAACCAACTGAGCTAACCAGCTGCCCCAACGTGACTTTCTACTGCTCGTCCTTCACTCAGTTTGTTACTTGGCAGATCACTTGCTTCCTGTGATTGCTACGTAGGCCCCAAATTCATCTCTGACACAAAATATCCCCGTGTGTAAACAGAGGCTAAAGTTGAGCTCATCTCACCAGAGTGGATGCGATGTCCTCCAGATTATTTGCCAATGCCAGCCACAGTGGGGGGTTCCCCTTCTCATCGGGCACAGACATGTCAGCTCCTCGGGTGCAGATGGCATCCACTACAAGCGGAAGCTGATTTCTGATGGCCAGCTGAAGGGCTGTCTCCCCATCCTGAGTCCTGTTAGGACGTGCACACCAAAACCAACACTTGTAACTGGAGCCAAATGATAAAGGGTGTCCTGGGTATCCCAGAGACCATAATCCGCTGTATCCCTTAAACACACTTCACTCACATTCATTAATATTTTTTCTGAGAAATTTAACCTGTCGATAGCATCTGTCCCTTCTGCCTTTTAAAAAAATACAGTTATGGCCTCCTGTGTCACGGAGAAGGAAATTGACCAACATCCCAGGTGCTGAAATCTTACAGGCATACGGCTGGTTTTAACAGCAGCTAAATAAAAGGCCACCCCAACTGCCCCTTTGACAAAACACTTCTTTCACCCACTCAGTCATTCAGGGTCACCTGACATTGAAGATAAAGATAAATTCCTTTGAAAATACAAAAGCAATAAACGTTTAAGTGTGTGTTTTTCCCCCCAGGCCATTTTGATCCTCATTTGTTGCAATGCTCTTTGTATGAATATAATTCAGTTACAATCCTGCGCTTGTACTTTTTCAGAGTCACTGTTTCCCTTCCTTTGTTTACCAAGGAACACAGAACATGTCCTACAAGCAAGACAGTGCCTCTGAAGCGACTGAGTGCCCAGCCTACCTGATGTTTATGTCCGCCTGGTGCTCCAGCAGGAAGAGCGCACTCTTACTGTCTTGCCGCTGCATGGCCATGTGCAGCAGCGTCTGCCCATCCGACATGGTGTCGTTGATGCAAGCGCCGGACCCCAGCAGCTGAGCTGCGATCGTGTGCATGCCTGGGAAACAAGCCGATGAGCGCACGCCCAGCTTTCCCCACTCCTTCACCTTCTTACCACAACCAACACATGCACCCTCTCAATGTCAAAGCCAGCAGTTCCCACTGGGTATTACAGGCTTAACCCCAACAGAAAGGTTGTCTTTCAACCAAGTAATTAGCTCCACACCCTCCACAGCCCCCTCCCTTCTGACAGATGTCTGTCTGCAGATGCCAATGGCCGTGGCACCCCCTTACCTGTCCATAAGGCCAGGCCCAGCACAGTCTGGTCTCGGGAATCCTTGAGGCTGAAGTCCGGAATAATTTGCAAGTTGTTGGTGGCATGAAGAGCGTTAGCTAAATTTTTTAAAAGGGAAAGAACACTTGATTTTACCATCCCATGGGTCACATTTAAACTATTTACAAGAATAAGAGCCTAGTTTCAAACTGACTGGGTAAAATACGATCATTTCTTCACAAAGAGAAGTGATAAATCTCATTGTACAGATTGGAAGTCCAGAAATCTGATATTCTGGAGCAAAGCTTACAGGGAAAATGAATTTCTTTATTTTTAAAAAATAATTTTCATTACGTTTATTGGGGTGATCTTGGTGAGTAAGAACATGAATTTTTTTAATCTTAACATTGTCTCTTCACAAAAGGAAACCAGACTCTACTATGGAAACACACAGGAACTACCTGATTAGGGAAAAGAGGGTCAAAACAATGCCCTGGCGACGTTTTCCTAAAACATAATACCTACCACCTCACATGCCTGTGAGGACCCAAAAAAGGCACATTCTACCCAAAACCCCGCTTCCTTCCCTTCCACAGCACACTGCTAAAACGTGCTGACGTAACTGGGATGCAGGCACGAGTAAAGCAGGTTTTAGGACAGGAGAGAGAATCTGAAGCTGGCTGTCTGAGGGAAGCAGGCCTCCCCACTGCCGGGGCTTCCCATGGCCCCTCTGTCACGGTTCACCTGCCAGGGAGGCTCAGAGGCAGATGAGAGGCCTGCGGAGGAACTGTTGCAAACAGGGTTCTCAAAGACAGTGCTCACACCACAGCAAAGCTTTGCTTGACCTACACTGAAATGGCCTGGAAAACAGCCCCAAATAAGAAAGAAGTAGTCAGAGCTTCTAACACCCTAACCCAGGTGGAAAATGTACACAGGAGCCGGGGGCCAGACTATATGCTTATCTACTTTGACCTGAAAGGATTATAGGGGAAGAAAAGTCACCAATGCCAGAAACACCAACTCTGTAATTAACTACTCAAAACCAATGCTCGAAGCTCAAAGTGACAGGCAGAAATTCCCAACTACCCACCTTTTTGCTCGAGGATGACAGAGACCACATCTGGATGATTATAGGCAATTGCCATGTGCAGCGGCGTCTGCAGGTAGACGCTGCCCACTGAGCTGCTCAGGGACGCAGCCTCCTTTGGCAGAGGCAGAGCTTCCTCCGTCTGCAGGTTTGGGTTGGCACCTTGCTGCAGGAGCTCTGCAGTGAGGTTAGCCAGGCCGCGCCGACAGGCTGTGTGCAATGGGGTTTCTCCCTGAACAGAAACAAATGGACCAGATCAGAGGCACTTTCAGGCTGGGAGTGCCCTGCACAAAGGGATAATGACAGCCTAAGCACTGAAACTCAGGTCCATCCCCAGTGCCAGTCGCAGCCCTCGGCTCATCCTGTCACCAGCTGACCTCCACGACTTCTGCCCATCCCTTCTGGTCTCCTCTCCTTCCCTTTCCCCTGGGCCATCATTCTCAGTTTCTTCAATGTCCTCCCAAGCACTCTCCAAACTCCCTGACTCCCCATCTTCTGCATTTCCAATGACCTTAACCACCCTTCACTTTGTATTTAAAATTATTTTGCTGATTTTAAAAATAACATGTGACTATTACCAAACAACAGCAGAGGGCCTCTGAGTGTCACAAAAATAAACACGTAGGAAATGGAAGCGTCTCCCAAGCACAGCCCGAGACAGAGTGACCCTCAACTCTCCTTAACCCCCCCGGGCTCCTATGCTGCTTCCTGCACCTGCTCTAGCACCTGCATCTCGAACTTTGATCAAGACCACCTTCCCCCACTTTTTAATATTAGAAAATTCATAATTGGCATTACAGGTACTTGATTCAATATTCAAAAGCTACAAGAATATACAGTGAAAAGGAGTTTCCTCTGTATATTCTTGCCCCCACCCCCCAACTATCCTCCCCTAAAGAAACCATTAATACTGCTTTCATTCTCTCCTGTGACAGAATATTCATAGAATGACATACACACACTGTGTATGTAAGTGTAGTTTAGGACCTGATGTACCACAAATGCTTAGGAAATGGTTGCTGAATGAATCAACCAACCAATATTTGAGGATAAAAGCAACTATATCACTCTGGTTTTTTAACCGTGCGCATGTATTACTTAGATAAAAATTGAATAAAGAATCTATTCCATTCTTTCCTATAAACCTGTCACTGCCATTTCTTCCATAGATCACAACTGCTTCCCCTGGCTGCCCTGTCGTACTTACCCACTTGTTTCTGTGGTTGACGTGGGCACCATTGGTTGCCAGGAAAAGAGCTGCTGCCTCATTTCCTGCTTCAGCTGCCCGCTGTAGTAAGCAATTTCCTAGGAGAAAGTGGGCATATTCATTCAGCCATTTGCGTAAAAATGAGGTCCGGTTCCACACTGTACCACACCCTGTCCTTCCCCACCACCTTTCACAGCTAAGACGTCCACACCAGAAGTAAGTACCATCTAAGTCCACACAGGCAGGATGAGCCTGGGCGGAGCCAAGACTTGGTCTGGAAGGCAGGAAACATTCCTTCTTCCCTGGGTTTGCACTAGCCACTGCCCAGGATCAGAGGTAAGTTATATCTCCTTCCTGGGGCTGGATTAGGACAGTTTCTCAGCAGCAGTGCTACGGACTTTTGGGGCCAGGCAATTCTTTGTTGGGAGGGCTCTGCCCTGTACACTGCACCATATTTAGCAGTATCCCTGGCTTCTGCCCACGAGATGCCAGTAGCACTCCCGACCTTGCTGTGACAATCAAAACTGTCTACAGATGATGCCACATGTCCCGAGGGATGGGGGTGGGAGCGGGGTGTCACCCATGTCTGAGAAACTCTGAGCTAGATGACCATTTTATTTTGAAGACATTGTGAGCTGAAGTTCTACCAGAAAATGTTCCTTAAATACTTCAGTTTTATTCCCAGGACCTTAAATATGTTGGCTCTTGGCTTAGAAATGTTTTGTTTAGCATTATCACTCTTTTCTAAATAAAAGAAAAATTCTTTTTTCTTCTTTTCCTCTTGAAATGGTTTAGCCCAGAGCAATGTTTCTCTTTCTATTAAAATACATTTCCTTTGTGGATAAACACAAAATCTCATGTTCTAGATCTATACTATTTGAAAACTCAAATTAAATTAAATACCAGGACTGAAAACAAGGTTAAAAAATGGGACAAAGCATTGCTTTGTTTTCATACCATTTTTTCCTTTTCTCTCAAAGAAAGTGATTCCACCCCTAGTTGAGAGTCATTCTAATTTAGAGACTCCCAATAAAAGTCCCATTTTCACTTCTGTCACCATTGCGGTATACACACAACACACATCACATACAGGTTTTCCCGCTATCTGAAAGCACGGATTTCCTATGAAACCCTTACCCCCCCCTTTTTTTTTAAGGAGGGCACAGCTCACAGTGGCCCCTGCGGGGATTGAACTGGCCACCTTGGTGTTACCAGCACCAGGCTCTAACCAACTGAGCTAACCAGCCACCCCCCATGAAATCTTTTGTAAGCTCAAATGGCCTACAGTGAAAAACCAATACCGTTAATCTATATGGAAAACATTGTAAACATTCCCAGACCCCCAAAATAACCTACCAAGTCATCCCAAATAACACATAAAACCTAAAACACTAACACAGAATAAAAGCAGTGCCACTCTTCTGCCAGGGTACAGGCTGCCTCACTGCAATACAGAAGCTGAATGCTAATTTTGCTTTTTGCCTTTTTTCGTAAAAGTGAAAATCCTCTTCGGATTTCTTTCAGCAGCAAAAAAGGTACTAATGTAGGTCTTTTGTGAAAGTGAAGTGGCGTAAGGCAAACTTGAAAAGCGGGGGATTCCTGTACCTCCCTATAGAACAAAGAAATTGCGACTGCTAAAACATCATTGAAATGTTGGAAAACAGTGCTCTAAGGTAATTAGAGTATAATAAAAAATGGAACAAGGAAAAATAATAATCCTGAACTTGAATAAAAAACTCAAAGTATACAAAGTAAAACTGACAGAACTAGTAATAAAAATGGATAAATTCATAGTCACAGGGAAAATTTTTAAGATGCTTCCAAGAAACCGACAGATTAAGCAGTCCAAAAGTTAATAAATTAATGAGTAAGATTTAAACAGCATAATGAACAAGCTGGACTGAATGGACGTAAACAGAGAATGCTGCATCCTACAATGAAAGAATGTACATTCTTTTCACGTACATGTCAAAAACTGGCTGTGTAAGAGTCTAATATTCAATCCTAAATGTCAAAGAACCAATCTCTTACATATCACACTCTTACATAATGTGATTAAATTAGAAATTGTTAAAATTATGGCAATAACCAACATACAGCTGTAAATTAAAAGCAATTTAGTGACAATCTCACTTCCGGAGGGTCATACGTATAAAACACAGCTCTTCCTGTACTGCCTGTCCTGTAGCTTTTTACCACTGCCCTTAGCTTTTATGTCACCCAGAGGGATGATTTCATTTGATCTTTATTTAATTATTAACTTCTTCCAAGGAAAGAGCTGTTTAATATCCATCTTTCTGTGGCCAATTCCCCTGGTCAGTGGCACGTACCCATGCTTTATACATTGCTAGTACTCAATACTGAATTACATGGAATCCCTCTCCTTCAAACACCCCCATGTTTTATTTAGTCAGATCAAAGAAATATTCACATTAAAACAGTGGTTCTCAGTGTGGTGTATGGATTCCTGGGGGTACCTGAGAGTCTTTCAGAGGGCCCATGAGGTCAAACTGTTTTCATACCAATAGTTGATGTTATTTGCTTTTCCTCACTGCATTGATATTTGCACTGATGGTGCAAAAGCAACGGTGGATCAAACTGGGGAGCCTGAATACAAGGCAGGGGCCCTGTAATCTTCACCACCATGCACTCAGTCAAAAAAAGCCAGTTTCACTAAGGGGTCCTTGATAAGGCAGAAAGAATCACTAGCTTTATTAAATCTCAACATTGAATGCACGTTTTTAAAATTCTGTGTGACAAAATAAGAAGTACGCATACAGCCACATTTGCTGTGTGGCAAAGTGCCATAGTTGTCTCAAGGAAAAGCACTTGTATCACTGTTTAAACTGCGCGTTGAAATAGCAGCTTCTTGTATGAAACATCAGCATTACTTGAAAGAAAGACTGATGAACAAACTGGTATTCAAACTTGAGTACTTGGCAGACATTTTCTTGAAAATGAACAAAGTGAGCCTGCCCCTTTAAGAAAAGCAATTTGTACCAAATGATAAAATTTGATCTTGCAAGTGAAAATTAGAATTTGGAAAACTTTTATCTGCAACTGTAAGTTTGATAGTTTCTCAATACTGCAAGACTTTTCTGATGAAATCAGAAGTGATACTAATAAACATGATTCTACAATAAAATGAACATATGAAAGATCTACGTAACTCAGTGATTCAGTATCTTCCAAATGACTAAGGGATTGATGTCACAAAATCAGGCATGGAGAAAAGATCCATTCAAAGCACAAACGGACCATGGATTTTCATATAACGAAGTATAAAAAGTTCATTGGTTAGTTTCAGATTCCACATTGCAACTAACCTTAAGGAAACTATTACTTGAAGAATTTTGCCTGCTGTAGTATCAAAAAACTATATCCACAATTATCTGAAAAGGCTCTTAAAATACGCCTTCCTTTTCCAGATACATAATTGGGTGAGGGTATATTTTCTTCAGATACTGGAACCAAAACAACGTATCTCAAAAGCTTGACTATAGATGCAGATATAAGAAACCAGTCACTCTTCCAATAAAATTTTATTGTGAAAGTTATTCTTCATAAAAAATTTCATATGTTAACATATAATGTGCTATTATAATTATTAATACATCTTTCCAAAATGTCTCAGTTTTAAGTTTTAACATGGTAAATATCAGAGCTAGAATCCACCAAAATAAAAAGCTCTTTTGGGATATAATTTTTAAGAGGATAAAAGGGGTTCTGAATCTAAAAAGTCTGAAACTCACTGCATTAAATAAATGACACTGTTTCAGCTTAAAAGGATGTAACTCAGAGTTTGGCTAAATTTTTTGAAGCACAAGTTAAAGAAAAAAAAAATAACTTGGACTTTTACCATAGTTAAAGTTGAGAACATGTCATCCAGTTGCTAAATTGTTGGTAAAACACTGACACACTATTTCAGTGGAGCCTCCAGACTGAGCCTCGGCCCTTATGGATCCATGTTTTACCTGTTACCGTGTCAGGTGCATTGGTGTTGCTGCCACGCTGAATGAGTCTGGCTGCAAAGCTGTTTTCGTCAAACGAAGTCCCATTTACCACAGGCATGTCTTCAAAAGGGTTTACAGACTGGTCGGATGACACAGTGATGTATTGCACTGCGAGCCACAGAGCTGTGCTGTTCTCATGGTCTTTCAGTTCTAAGTCTAATCTGAAACAAGGAGCAATGTGAACAGCAAATTACCTTCTTCAGACACTGCACTGCCAATGGCTTCATTATCTCTTTATGCTTTCTCAATGATCATTTTAAAATTCTAGTTTTACTCGTAAAATGTGTAACACTAAAAGACATTTAAAAGAATTATTTTTCACTCACAATCCCACCCTCACAACTGCCTTTTCATTTCTCCATGTCTCCCTACGTACTGTTTACACTGCAGCAACTGATTGAACACGTATTCATTCCTGGCCATGATGGACAAGTGCAGAGGAGTCCTGCAGGATAAACAAGAAGAGGTGTCAGTGAGGACAGGCCCCATTACTCACAGCAGGAGGCGACTGCAATCCTACGCAGAACCACCAGCCCCAAGGAATTCCACATTGCTACATCAGTGTTTTTCCACCCTGGCAAACAGTTTTCCAAAACCATCACCAAGTATCAAAGAATAAAAATGCGGTTGCTTATATGTTACCATTTATTCAGTGGCCAGCAGGACAAGAGTCAATAAAAGGAAGAGATGTAAAATATTTCCCATTAAATACGGACCCCGACTGATTGTGTATATACACTCATGTTTTTTAAACCAGCAGTTTCTACCATAGGTATGCATATTTTCCCCTACAGTCCTCCACACTTCTGAAAAGAACTATTTTTCTTCCCATAATTCTCTGTTACAGTCAAACACAGTCAGAGTGGCAACAGGTAGGAATTGATTCAAATGATCCATTTAACTGCTCTTCACTGCTTTTCTTTAGCCCTCCAGTATCCTGAGAGACTGCCACTGCAGAGAACAGGGACCCTGAGGGCTGGCATCTACCTCAGAGGTACAGACTCCTGGAGTTTACTGATGAGGGGGTGGGAGAGCAACAGACAAAAATAAAAGGATGTAGTTATTTTGAGTAATAAAGTTATTACCATATGATATTGAGAGTTCATGGAGCTCCATCTTATTAAGTATTTTATCCATCACATAAATCTATTTTCCTCTTCTGACAATTTATCAGAACTCTTTTGTTTTTTTGAGAGGGTTTTCGAAAGTATAAAATACTGAGCTGCTGTGATGAAAAGTGAGTCCAACTTATTGTTGGTGACTCAGGTGGGTTCACTCCCCTCCGCTGCCTCCTACACTGCTATCCCAAACACAAGCAGTCCTTTCTTAGATTCTAAACCACAAAGAAACCTCCACTACACGTTTCTGGTCAGGGGCAAAAGGAACATGACTGCTGCTGTCAAATACACAAAGGGCTGTGCTGCGGCAGACGACTGCACGCTGTGCCGACAGAAATGTCTAACGTGGGAGTATTTACAAGAAGGTAGAAGTGGGTTTAATACAGAGAATGTCCCAACTATTAGAAATAATTAGTTGCTTTATCCAAGCAGCTCTAACAAAGATGCTGGAAGAAGGTTGCCTTGGAGGAGTTGGACTAGATGACCACTCCGAAGATGACAGAAATTGCTTAAAAATCCAAGGACCACAGTTACTCACGATGGAGATGGTTTCCCCAAATGCCTCTGGCCTTAGCTGTGCCTCTCATTTGTGTAGCAAATCAACGTTTGTGACTTCAATAAAAATCAGATTGTATAACGCCAAACTAAAAGAACATGAGGGCCCTGTCTGCCAGTTACGTGCCACCGTAAAATAACATTCTGGGAAGGGCGCGAAGAGCAGTCTGTTTGCTCCCCAACTGACCTGCCCTTGCTGTCCTGCATGTTGGGGTTGGCACCAGCCTGCAGGAGGGCCTCTGCAATCTGTGCCATCGCAGACATCACATCTGCTGAGTGTTTCTTTGAACTGTACGACGCCACCAGGTGCAACGGTGTCTCCTGGGCACCCAATGTAGCAGCACTGACTAGGGCCCCGTTCTTAATGAGGAAAGTGGAAGCGAAGAGATCTCCTTGAAAAGAAATAACAGAAGAAATGGTCACATGTGACAACACCCAGGCCAAGCTATTCTGGCCAATGTTTCCTCAAAAAGTCACCAGTCAGTAACTGCAAACAAAGAAGAGAGACGACGGAGTGCGTCTGCAGTGGCACCTCTGGGGACACCAAAGTGGACACTCATCGTTGAGGTCATACAGTTACATACTCGAATTCAAAAGGCTTCATTCAATTTCTGATTACCTGTTACCTGCCCTGCCCCCTCACCTCAGTCTCACTTCACTACTTAAATACACCGGGCTTCCATCCTGCAAAGGCCTCTTCTGGTCAACTCTCAAGAAGGGTTCCGAGATTTCGCCCCACACATTTATCGCCCCCTCTCACTGCCTCACCACAGTCTGCACCTAAGGAACCCCTCCCACAACCTGCTGTACTTGCACACAGGTTCCTGTTCAGAGTAAGACCGTGTCTAATTTATTTATTATTATTACAAAGGTCCTTTTTATTTTCTCAATCTCATAAAGGTCTTAGCAAGAAGTTTACAACTGAATATTTGAACAAAGAATCTGTACATAGTACTAGTTAAAAAAACAATTCACATCGTAAATTAACTGGTAAAAACAAAACTTCTTTCTACGTCCCTTCCATTGCCTTAACTCATGGAGCCACCGTGTTTCCCTGAAAATAAGACCTAACCGGAAAATAAGCCCTAGCATGATTTTTCAGGATGATGTCCCCTGAACATAAGCCCTACTGCGTCTTTTGGAGCAAAAATTAATGTTAGACCTGGTCTTACTTTCGGGGAAACACAGTAGGTAGAAGAGTCTAACTAGGACTATCTACAAATACCAAAGTGAGACGGAATAATTTCATAAAGTCCAATAATTTCAACAGCCCAAACTACCATTTTTGACTCTTTTTGACGAAGGGGAAAAAACTACTGTGACATCTTGACAAAAGGCCAAGAGTTAAGTTTACATAAAGATATTAAAGGCATACAATTCTGAAGTTACTTTGTCATATACCAGCAAAGAAAAGCTGACTCTAGATTGGTTCTGTAAATACATGGTTAAATTCAGAACCAAGCAATCTGACAAATGGCAATTTAACGTTAAAAATACTTGTGGAAAACCAGTTAAAGTATGCTTGTCAAGTTAACTTGGAGGAAGACAGGGATTAAGCAAAGAAGTTTGTTGTAAGATTAAAGTTCAATATTCCTTGGATTTAGTTCCATTTATAATTAAAACATGCAAAAAGTCACCATACATAAAATTAACGTTTCTTAAGAAACTAAGGCAAGAATAACAATGCATCATAAGATACAAACTAGAACAGAGAAATCACCCAGTTATAAATGCACAATGCGTGCCTGAGACATTCTGCCTAGCTGGGTGGAAGCAATTCTTTCTTTCAGTGGCCTCCAGGCAGCACGAATTAGCTCATAACTGGGAAGTCTTTCGAATCAAACTCATCCGTCCCTTTGGTGGGTGGACCAGAGAACATATCTAAACCATCCCAAGAGCTCATCTGGGATTCCGAGGTACTTTCTGTAGATTCCGTCTCCATTTCACCAGGATAAGTTCCTTGCAAATCACATCCTTCTTTAGCTGGAAGATCCCCCAAGTGCAGAGCAACCTCCCAGGTTGATGTGAGGGTCCCATGGTCATTGACTGTACTTTTTAAATTTGTTGGAGGTCTTGTTGGGATGAATGCCAGGTTGTTAAAGGGGACTTGGAACTTCTTCTCTACTGTATGGACCATCAACGACAGTGTTCTTTCCATAGCTGATCTGTTCTGTCTTTGCATCAGGACACCTTTGTCTGTTTCTAACTCTGTTCATACTGTAGATGCACACTCCTTTGAACCACAACTTCCAGATGATGGTTTTTCTCTTGAACTCAACTTATGAGAAGCTTTCTTTTACATCTTGCAATATTATGTCATCTTCAACTATACTTCTACAGTCTGAACATCTAGAATGGGGCTTAGGATTGCAGGAATAGCAAAGCTTTCAAGTTTGTTACCTATATTCCTATACTCATTTTCATTTGAATATATGGGTTTCATCTGGTCTGCAGTAGACATGGAATTTCAAAGTCACCTGGTTTCCCACACTTCCCAAGTACTTCGTACTGCCTTCTAAGGAACCACGTTGCTGGAGAATGTGAGCTCTGGCACTGAGGTGGCTAGGCTGCCACAGGCCCCTCAGATGCTGATTGGTCCATGTCTGATTTGCTTTTCTATCCATCACACTGTCTCATACAAAACAGGCACCAGGGAAATGTTTGGAAAGAAAATTGATTGATTGGTCAAGGCTATTAGGTTCCACTTTAACAAACTGGCTCTAATTCCAATCAATTATGACTTTTGACTTCTCTAACCTACCCCTTCTGAAATATTTTCATTCTTCTGCCACAATTTTTTTCTTAGAAGTGGGAGAAGGTACAATCTTTACCACCATCGTGTGCAAAGGACCAAAGCTCAGATTTCTTTACAATAGGATGTCGGTAGAACTCTGAAAGCAACAGGTAACAGGCGTTATCAGGGGGCTAGGCTGGGTCGGGTCTTTGCTATCTACCCACATATACATACACATAGTGGGGTTCTCAGTAGCGTCCTAACGTGTAATGTGAACAAACCCCACAGAGATTCAGTCTAGGAGAGAACAGGTAAAAACAATACATTATGTAGCAACAGAATAAAGTATCCTAGAGAAAGGCACGTATATTCTGGAAGTGGGAAGAAAATTTGGAGTTATTAGGACAAAGAGCCTTAAAATGAAAAGTCTGATATATAATAAGATACTGGGGAAGGAGTATCTTTACCTTTAAGCTTGGCATATATTCCAAACTAAGAGATACAGATAGTAAAGCTAAAACAACATAGAAAAATGGAAAACTTATACTACACATATAGAAGATAAACTGGATAATACTGTACACAGAAATAAGGACACAGGAAAAACCTATCAATGTCTGGATTCAGGTGGAAGGCATAATAAAAATTGTTTTTATATCATAAACCTTCTTAAAAGAATTATAGTTTTTAGATTAGGTTTAGTTTATTAATAAGAACCAAAGATTTTTTTTTAACTTAAACATATATACGTACATACATATATGCACCCCACACAAAAAGTTATTTAGGAATTATTTGAAATTAAAAACTGTTGATGTTTTACAATAAAAGAAAGTCAGCTCACAGGTACATAACCTAGAGAAAAAAGACAACTGACATCAAAAGAACAGAACAAAGGAAGGAACAGAAAATGCCAAAAGCACCATTTATAAAGTTTCTGTCAATAAGAAAACTACTAATACATTTTAGAAAGATTTCCATCAAAACCAGTTAAAGTGAAAACTGGTGCTTAAAAGTTTCAGTTATTTCATCACTCCACTCACCAACACTGTCAGGTAAACGAGGTATTACTAAGACTTGTCCACATAAAAATATTCTAACAGAGTTAACATTAAGAGAAAAAAATCCACGTGCAATTTTTCTTTCAACACAACTCCCTGACAGAAGTTTAATTCAGACAACAGCTAGGAACTTTCATTATTTAATTAATACAGACGGTATCTCATGCTGCACCAGTTGGTGGAATCATCTGCAAATCTACCACAAGTAATAGACGGGAACATCCTATTTAAGAAACCCATTGATTGATCTTGGTTATTAAAGAAAATTAGCACAAAAACAACTAGATTTTTTTTTTTTTTTTAAAGCCAGGATTTATCTTCTTGCCCAGATCCAGCTGATCAGAGGAGATGGCATCCCTCCGGCCATTGGTTTACCTCCTGTGGACGCACCCACAGACTCTGGCTGCCCATTTCATTCTTCATACAAACTGATTGGTATACTTAGTTATTAGAATGATCACTGATTATTCTGTTTAGATTCTAACATGTGTCCAGAACTAGAATTATATCTCACATGCGAAAGATCTTCACTTATAATGGACTTCAGGTTAACAGTTAAATTTAAGTATATTACTCCATTTAATCATCTGGGAAGGTCGACAGACTGACAGCTCAAGTTGAGAAAGGAGAAGTGAAAAACTCCAGGAATTGGAGCTAGTTGTGGCCCCAACACGGGCAAGGGAGAGCCGTGGGCTGACCCTTCTGCACAGCAGTCACTGGGCGAGGTGTGCTATGAACACTGTCTCTCACTCTCCCCACACCTGTAAAGAGAAATCATTTCTCCTTTACAGCTAAAGAAAAGGGGACTCAAGTGGTTAAGTGACTTGTTCAAAGCCACAGAGTAAGTGGATGAGCCAGGATGCAAACCTTGGTCCATTCCAGCTCCCAAACCAGTGGTATGACCACCACTCTGAGCCACAGACTCCAAAGGTAGCAACCATCCAGTTTCTCACACCCACACTGTAATCTGCAGGCTTGCAGGCAACCGATCAATTCAGAGTGGAAGATTAAATTGTTTGAAAACAAGCATTAAAAATGCATCACCGATTCTTGGCAATTCTTGTAACTAAGCAATCACCAAAATATTTAATAACTCATCAAAGATGTTTCTTCATCACACATAAGAATTTAACTCCCTAAGAGGAAAAAAACAGAATTCAGAGATTGTTTTTTTAGTAACAAGTCTATTTGTTTCCAAAATAAACATCTCAGACACTGAACAGCATTGGGAAAGTATAATTCCCTATGTGGTGGAAACTGTCTCCACTGAACACACACCCAGCACTAAGCACCCAATGGCTTTGTACAATGCAGAGTGGTGCTTGGGAAAATGCATCTGCTCTTGACACTGACGTACTCTAAGGATTTCCTTTCCAGTGATGAACAAAATTTTCCTCTCCATGAGCCAGCAAGCTTAACACTCTAACACATGGCTTAGAGAGATATTTACGTTATTAAAATCTGCCCAAAAAGGGCAAAGCCACAGCTGCAGTAGAACCATATTTGAAGTAACTACATTCCACCAACTGAGAGCAACTTGTGAATGTGAATGGCAAAAGTGTAGCAGAAACAATAACAGTATAATAATGCATGACTGGAAGGGTAAATATACATAATTAAGAGGTGAGGAAATCAGTACATTGTCTTTGATGTCCACATGTAAACAAAAAAGGGACCATGGCCAAGTACTTGAATCAAGCCGTCTCTCCCTCTACAAAATTAAGGCTTCAGCATTTTTGAAAGCTTTCATTCCGTTCTGAAACTCTACCTCTGTATAGCTTCCCACTCGGTCAAAAATGACTACTACAAAGTAAAGTCAGCCAGGATCCATTTGGGACTTCAGAATTAATAAGGCCAAGGGAAAAACAAAACAAAATGAAACAAAGGACAAGTACTTTTTTCTCCCTTGAAGAGTAAATTCATTAAGATGAAAATATCTTGATGTTCATTCTACCACTTCCATATTCTTCCCACTACTACGGACTATGTATGCAAAATATAGCTACAATTTCATGTAACTTTTCTAAAACCAAAGGTAACTATCGCTTTGCCATGACAGACAAGAAGTCTTGTCTGTAAAAGTGACAACCTGGAGCCCAAGAGTATGTTTAAGCATTTGTGGTTTTGATACTTTCCTTCTCTTACAGTAACCAATACCAGTCTTCCTAGCACAATTCCTGGAGGAGGGGATGTATTGAATAAGCAAACACATCCATTGTTTACAAGTAAAAGGTGCTTCTCCTGAAAGTACCACCTTTCTAGCCTTTCTTCTGGGCCCCAACCAACAAGGCAGAGGCAACAGGTCTTCAGCCCTTCTTTGACCTACTGATCACAAATCCTAAATCATGGAGCCTGTGAGTACAGACTCAAGAAGCCTTTGAGAATTCGCGGTACAGGATGAGAGAGTCTTCAAAAATTACCTGGATAAAAGTAAAACTGCCCTCAGAGAAAAACATAAAACCCACTTCTTCCTACCTCTTTGGATTCCTTTATGTAACAAGCTCCAGCCATTCTTGTCTAGCATGTCCACGTCGGCTTTGTGACTCACCAGCGTGGTGGCAATACTCTCTAGTCGCCGTGAAAGAGCGAGGTCTAAAGCAAGATCTCCATTATGATCCAACTCGTTCAACTTCCCAGGGAGCTGCACAGATCAATTTGTAAATTAGCACCCAGCCAGCAGAGAATACAACTGATTTTAATCCCTCCTGCCTTGACTCTTATTAAATATCACCTCTTAGACAAATGTCAAATTTTAATGCTGTAACACTGCTTACTCCACATATTCCAATGAATTCACAGACTTCCCTCAGGCCTCCTCAGGGCACAGGCTTTTGGGGGGGCACAGAATTGATGGGGATCGTAAAGCGGATGCGAATACCACGGAAGACAGTGCAAGGACCGAGGGGGAGATGCAGACAGTGCCACAGAACACAAGTGCCAGGGAAGAGGTTCAGAGAGCCTGATGGGAAACAGCTAACGCTTTTATAAAATACTGTGGCTTAACTAGCTAATTCCTCCTAGCACTGGACACCCAGGATAAAACATACTACCTTCCCATCTGTCAAAAGCATTTCTTCTAAGGCAATGTGGCTGTGACAGGCAGAATACTAGCCCTCAGAGATTTCCAGGTCCTAACCCCCAGAACCTGTGAATATGTCACCTTACATGACGAAAGGCACTTTGCAGATGTGACTAAGGTTAAGGACCTTGAGATGGAGACGAGTATCCTGGATTATCCCAGAGAGCCCAATCTATCTAATCACTTGAGTCCTTAAAAGTGAAAGAGGGAAATGGAAGAGCAGGTCAGAGAGATGTGACATGGGAAAAATTTGATCCTCCATTATTGGCTGTTTAATGGAGGAAGGAGGCCGATGTGGTAGCCTCTAGAAGCTGAGAACAGCTCTCAGCTTACAGCCAGCAAGAAAATAAGGACATTGCTGCTATAACCACAAGTAACTGAATTCTGCCAACAACCCAAACGAGCAGCAAATGGATTCTCCGCTAGAGCCTCCAGAAAGGAGCACAGTCTGCTGACACCTTTTAATTTTAGACAGTTGATGCCTATACTGGACTTCCGACCCACAAAACTGTAAGATATACATTGTGGTGCTCTAAGACACTAGGTTTGTGTTCACTTCTTATAGCAGCAAAAGAAAACTGAAACAGATTTTGGTACCTAGAAGCTGGGTTCTGCTGTAACAACTACCTAAAAAAGTGGGAGTGGCTCTGGAATTGGGCAACCGGCAGAGACTGGAAGAATTCTGAGAAGCATGATGGGAAAAGCTCAGACTGCCTTAACAAACTACTAGTAGAAACATTGCATTAAAGACTGTGCCAGTAACGGCTCAGAAGGAACTGAAGAGCATTAGAGAGAAAAACAAGTGAAGTGTAGTTTGGGGGAAAGGCATGAAAAACAGAAACACACAGCTAGAGTACCTGTGAATCCATTTCAATTAGATAAAGGAAGACCACGTCTTCTCTCTCCACTTTGATAGCTTTATGCAGCGGGTACTCAGTCTTGGATTTGATCATTTTGTACAACAACGGAGCACTCATGCTGCTGAAGTCCTCCTTTCGTAAGTCATCCTAAGGAGTAAAAAAATAGAGAAAAGCAGAATAGTTTCAACATATGCACAATAACAAATGACATTTACTAAGAAGCCCTTAGAAGGTGTCTGGCCCTACTGTAAAGGGCTTAACGTTTCCCAACTCATTCGATCCTCACAAAAGCCCTGTGGTAGGTACTGTTATCATCCCCATCTTCCAGATGAGGAAAGTAAAGCACAGAGAGGTTAAACAACTTGCCCAAGTTCATACAGTGATAAATGGCAGAGCCAGGACCTAGAGCCAAGAGGCCCCGCTCCCTGGACGCTTTACCACGGCACTGCTGTCCTCTTGGACAAGGTAAAGGGCAAGCGACACGGACACCCAACAAGGACGCAGCCCCCGGAGCCTCCACGACAGCACAGTCGCCCCTCCCCCCTACAAAGGTGGCAATTACAGAAGTAATCGGAACTTCCACAAACAATTCACTCCACTGAAGCACAGTTGGTCTCTACTATTGCAGATCTCTCAATTTTTACCTGTTTTAGCAGAAAGGTCACCATTTATTTGGTTCAATTCTTTAAAATCCAGTTCTTTTAGATACTTTTGCTCGCAATGTTGTTGAATACCAAACTGTTCACAGAAACTAGATTATAAAACATAGCACCCACCATGATTTAAAAAAAAACAAACGCAAAACACACAACATAACAAAGAAACGTAAAACCTGTTCTTGATGATGAGAGCTACCTAAAAAGGGTACATCTAAACCTAACAGTGCTCTCTCTCCACACGGGAGCGAGACGAAGGGCGCCACGCGGAAAGGGTGCTGCCGGGCGCGCACCCCAGCCCCTCCATGGCTCAAGCCGCAGCTGCTGCAGACAGAGGGTGAGGCAGCTGGACCTACTCGTCCCAAGCTTGTTTCTTGACCTGAGCTACCTTCTGCCCTCTACTCTGAAATCAGAACTATAAGACTTGGAGCCAAAAAGAATCCCACACATCATATAATGCAACTACTCAGCCTTCAATTTTGTAATAAGAGGAGACGAGGTGCCAGAGAAGTAACTTTCCATGGAACCAAGTCCCAAGCGCAGGTCTCCTGGCTTCCAGGGCCGGAGCTGCCCCCGCACCCGCCATCGCTCACTCACCCAATGACTCGCAATAATCTCTGCGCAGTAGTTCAGCAGCGTGCAGGCACTCAGCTCCTCCGCAGTCTGATAGAAGCGAATACAGTTCCTGACATTCACCAGAGACATGACACCCTTCTCACATCTACAAGAGAGCATCCGTGATGAACAGTATTATTGGGATAAATATGTGCATAAATGAACAAACCAAAGCAATAATCTGCGTCCTGACGGCTATGTCCAATAACACTGAAGTGTAAGGTTAAGCAAAGTAGTTATGAATAAATTATAGCTGAGCTACCGTATTTTAAAAGTACTAGAATTTCATTACGATATTCCATTGCTATTCCTGGTCAGAATCAAAATAACCTGTAAATAAACATGTTAAGCATAATGCCCCAGATGCCTTAAAAGTAGTCGCACGAAATCTGCGGATCATATTCACAGGCAACTGTAAAATCCAACACACAGTGGGTCAAAATTCAGCCCTTTGACATTTAATCATGGGCGCATTTGCAGTTCCCACTAACACGGCTCCATTATGCAACTAGTGTGGCTTAGAAATAGCGTCAAAGATGAAGCTCTGCCTCAATAAATTAACACCTCCTTAAAGGTGCTCCCAAAAGGTGTTTGGTATGTGAATTATATAACTCAATAAAGCTGGTTTTAAAAACCTATTATGCCCACTTTAAAAATCTATTATGTATAGAAACAATTGAGTTAAGAGTCAAAGCAGAGTACACCAAGACAGTGAAAAACTGGCTACTGTGGATGTCCCAGACAGCCTGGGAACAACAATAGTAACAACAAGACTCACAATCACTAATAAGAGAACACAATTATATCAGGGAAGAGAGCGCTACACGCAGGCAAGCAGGCACACACCCTGGCCTAGAAGACGCTGCGCTGGGAAGGTCCCAGCTTCCACTACTCCACCATCCCTGGAACCCTCAGTAAGCCTCCACAGCAGCGGCCTGGGGGAAGGCCAGTGGCATGGTCCTTCCATCTCCCTGGCCTGCACTTCTCGCTACAAACCAGGTTCAACTTCAAGGACAGCACAGAGTCCTCATATAGTGCCTCCTCTGTCCCCCAGTTCCCCCGAAACCCTCTTCTTTTTTTTTTAAGATTTTACTGGGGAAGGAGAACAGGACTTTATTGGGGAACAGTGTGTACGTCCAGGACTTTTTTCCAAGTCAAGTTGTCCTTTCAGTCTTAGTTACAGGGGGCACAGCCCACCATCCCTTCCGGGAGTCGAACAATCAAGCTGGCAAGCTTGTGGTTGAGAGCCCACTGGCCCATGTGGGAATCGAACCAGCAGCCTTCGCAGTTAGGAACACGGAGCTCCAACCGCCTGAGCCACCAGGCCGGCCCCCCAAACCCTTTTCTGATCACAAGGACAGAATGGAGCAATGAAAGCAAAATGAACTGTGAGCTGAGAAAGACCTGAGTTAACTGCATGAGCTCTCTGTGCCCCGATCTCCTCCTCTGTAAAATAAACATAATACTATAGTTCAGAGGTTCTGCGATCTCTGTGTGTTTTTCAATATAAAGGAAAACTTGGCACACTATAAGGTACAGAATAGGTATGCTCCTAAGTTTGAATTCCTCAAGGAAGTTGCATTAATTTAATAACTAATATAAATGGGTTTCAGTATTATAATTAATGTATATTGATTATATTAATATATAATGTAATGTAATATAATAAAAAAAATATATATTATATGTTAATATATAATTGGTAACTGACTGGCTAGCAGATAATTTCCAATTTTAACAGATGAGATTTAGTTAACACAAATGGAGACAGACCATGGGAGTGGGAGACGGGGGAGGAAAGGAGAAGAGTCAGGAGCAAAACCTGGGAAGAAGGAGGAACAAACTTTGAAAACCTCACCAACGAGACTTTAGGCTAGGAGCAAGAATAATCTTGGAGTCATTTCTTCATCTAGCAATAAATGCAGGCATCTATTTTATTCTAAGACCTATGTTTAAGTGCTTTGCTTTTAAGTAACATAGCTGACTTGGTGTAAAGAAGCATCTCCCCCAGGGCACTTTTAAATCAAATTGTTACAATATCTAAATAAGTTACTATAATAAAGTAACAATGTTACATTTTGAGCCTCTGCTGCCTGTACCACTGGTTTCAGCAAACCCCAACCCTACCACAGAGATGTCGGACAGGTCATTCTGATCTCGGCTCTGAAATCGCAGCATTCCAGGAGAAAAGTTCTCTTTTCAGATATATCAAACTCGCACCACTTTTACAAGGACAAATATCCGTGATTGCGCCATTCTGGCAGCCTAACACCTGGGATGATCTCAGGCAGCACTGACTCACCTTTGCAGAGCACTTTACAAAGCACTTTTACAGACAACGCTGAGATTCTGAAAATTCCATTCTCTTGCTTTCTACTGCCAAATGACACTGCACCAAGACAGTCAACTACGTTTCACGAGGACAGCTGTTTTGTTACAACTGGAAGACTCTTCATTTTCTCTAAACTCGGATCCCCAGAGTGTCATTCACATTTTGAATAGACTACAAATAAAAACTGACACGTACACAACTGAAGAACATGTCATCTTCCTGTAAAATTCTGATTCTCGGTTCATATCGTCTCTTTGAAAAGAAGTAAGAGAGACTAACTTTCCTCTGAAGGGATTTTGTTGTTAATGTATGTTTTTAATTTTAGAGTACAAAAAGGATACAGATGCACAAAAACAATAAACCTAATTTTTAAAGTACAAAATCAAGCACATATTTAAGTATCCCACAAACTCCTGTCTAGTTTCGATATCGATCCCATGTATGAGACAGAAAATTATTGAAAAAATAAACAACAAAAGGCTAACAGTAGTTGAATTATGGATGACGTAAGTTTTTTTCTTTATATCTTTCTACATTTTCCGAATACCCTACACTGAACATGTATTTTATAATCAGGGAAAAAGATGATCATATTGTCAATTTGTAGCATACACTATTATTTTTCTTAAAAAGTATTTTCCTGATAATACTTACCAAAACAAAAAACAAAACAAAAAAACCCTTCTTTTTCATCAAATTGGTGACAGCATTCCCAAACCACTGAGATCTCTAAATTACAAAAATGACCAACACCCATTTCATAACACACACATTTGTCAGTGCCCTTTCACTTACTATCCCAAATGTGTAATTTCTCCTGCAGACAGCAGTGGGCACTCTGTGACCTTTTAAAAGCCAAGATGTGACTCCACTCCGGGGTCTCTTCCATCCCAGCTCTTAACAAAGCCCTGACAGATAACAACTTAATGCCCACATCCAGCAATACAAAACTGAGCCTGGTAATGTTGATAGTTATGAAGCCTAATCAGTCAATAAACAACAAACGTTTTAATTAAAAGAATCCATTACACAGATTACAATTATCTAAACTACTCCAACCCCAGGGCATTTTTATCAAAACAATTTAATTTACAAGCAAGTTTGACAAAGTCAATAGGAGAAAGCTCAGGAAATCTAAAAAGAGAGAGAGAGGGAGAGAGAGAGAAGAGATAGATAACATTCAATCTAATTAAAATCATTTTCATTTCACTCTCAGATGGTTCAAAAACTCACCCAAACAAACAAAAGCATTAACTGCAAGGCCTCTACAGTACAGTTAGCTTTACTAACCTAATGCTACGTGTGTCTACAAATCTTAGGTCTGTTTGGTTTTCTTCTTAGTTATTGGATTTTGGTATTAAATGCACTCAGCCCACATCAATCATAGGCAGGAGGAACCTGTGTACTGACTCGGGGGCGTAACGGGCCATCCCATGGGCAACATCAGCCCCACAGTAAAAACAGAACAAGCAGCTCTAGGTAGCAAGGTCTCTCTTAGCTCCTCTGAGGGCAACACAACCACGGGAAGAGTGCCTCTTGATGGCTGAAATTACCCCTTCACCTACACTGGAGAACACAAAAGATCACTAAATGATGTAAAAAGACACTCCATCAACCAAACTGACTACCAAGGGCCACATCTCCAACAGAACCTAAAGGGCATTTTGCCTGACATCATTTATTTGGTAGACATTTTGTTTTCTGTTGTTCTATTATAAAAGGCCAGCTTGGGAGAGCACAAGAGAAAATGCGATATTGAAGAAAAACAAAAAACACCACAGCAGGTTATCTCCATGGGAACCTAAGAAGCAGTAGCAAACGAAGTAAGATCTCAGAAACACTGGCTCTGAAACTTACTGAGCCACACGTTCATGTATGAATTTAGGCATCGTGTTTCCAACCATGAGAACGTCGCCAAGGACTTCATCCAAGTAGATAGATCAGAAAGTCTCTTCCACAAAACGTCAAAGGAAATGGTATAGGAGAGAAAGTTCACCGTTCGGACACTGGATTATATTATTTCATATTCAGTTTATCAAGTCACACAATTTTGTAATACCAGGTAATAAACCAGTGAAAGGAAAGAGAATACCTAAAAGCTTTGAGCAAAATTTAGCTTACAAGATAACACAAAGCAAAGGAGATAAAATTCTGTCCTCACACTACAGCCTTTAAAAGAACACCTTTCAAAAGTTATTTACATTAGCAGAAGCAGCTGTTTTCCCAGAGCTTGGCATAATTAAAGCTCAGCCACCACCATCTGAGGTGCTCGAATATATCTGCTGTGACTTGCCTCTCCCTAAGGAGCTGGAGTTGAAACCGATTAGCTAGTTTCATCAGCTCAGTCAGGAACACATCGTCTTCTCTGAACTCCAACTCATCCGTATAGATCCAGCGAAGCATTGTCATTGTCACCTCAGGGTTCGCATCTGGTTAAAGAAAGAAAGCAGACAAACTGAAAACAAAGTACTGATGACACACTTACGCTTTCTTGGGGACCCCTAATATTTGAGGCTAAGAAAGAAAATTCTGGTACACCCAAGTCAAAAAAATATCACACAGCCGTTAAAAAATGGGGATTAAGCATTCATTCGAGGCAGCATCTGACTCCAGAAAAGTGTTAACGTTTTGCAAGGGGGAGCAGTTTGGGGAATGAACCTACTAAAGATTTAAGTCAAATAAACCAGGGCAAAATATTTTAAGCATAAGACAAAGCGTTTACATTCTAATAAAAAGATCTTACCAAGAAAATGAAAAGATGTACACCCAATGGAAAAATGGGCAATGGATATAAATAGGCCATTTATGGAGATAAATAATGGCCAACAAACTTTACCAATAACTAAAGACAAATTAAACTGGAATACATTTTTTCAGTCTCTCAGACTAGCAAAGAGTCTTTCTTTTTTATTTTTAAACTTCTATTTATTTAAGTGTGCTTTTCCAGAACCCATCAGCTCCAAGTCAAGTAGTTGTTTCAATCTAGTTGTGGAGGGCACAGCTCACAGTGGCCTGTGTGGGGATTGAACCGGCAACCTTGTTAAGAGCACCGCACTCTAACCAACTGAGCTAACTGGCCGCTCCCCTAGCAAAGATTCTTAAAAGTACATAATCTTTTACGGAACAATTATACATGTAGAGTATCCTAAGAAAATAACTGAGCAAATAGAGAAATATATGTAGTAAGAGTCAACACAGTATTATTTTTAATAATTAAAAACTGGAACAAAACCTTAAGAGTCCAAAAACAGAGAACAAATTAAATAAATTACAATATACACACAAATTAAATAAATTACAATATACACACTGGAAAATTTTGCATCAATTAAAATTACTTAGATCTATATTCAGCACAAAAAGATATTCACTATATAGCAGATTAAAAAAAAGTAGGCTAAATACATGTATTATGTGATCTCATTTTTCGCCAGATATACTTGTGTATGTGTGTATGAGTGTGTATATACATATATATACATACACCACACATATATTATAGTTTTGTGTCTGTCTCTCATCCAACCCTGTTTAGCTTTGAAGATCAAGGGTGTTGAGGGTCGTATGGCCACAGATGCATTGACTGTCCATCTATGTATGTACTGAGATTAGAAGGAGCTACACAAAAATATCATCCCTGGGGGAATTCACAACTAATTTTTCTTTTAGCTTATTTCCCCCGATTTTTTATTTAATTAACATGCATTACTTGTATAATTTTTTAAGTTAAAATAAAGACTCTACAACAACTTGTGGAAAGGCTTGGGATGAGAATCGTAGTACAAAATACCTAAACTTATGATTTCAACTAGAGTCAACTCTTGATTAATTGGAATAAGGATAGTGATGCTTAGAGGATCGCTTAAAACCACAGTTTACACCAGTGGTTCTCAAAGTGTGGTCCTGGGCCAGCAGAATCAGCAGCATCTGGGGACTTGTTAGAAATTCTTATTCTGAGGCCCACGCCAGATCTACTGTATAAGAAACTCTGTGGGGGTAAGGGGGCTGTCACTGTGCGAGGGATATAAATGATAAATGTCTAACTAGTACATTGCTTTGTGCACCTGAAACTAATTTAAAAAATGTTATAAAAAAGAAACCCTGCGGATGGGGCCCAGCATTTGTGTTTTAATAAGTTTGCCATGTGATACTGATGTGCTTGCTAAGGTTTAAGAAACTATACTCAACTCTTGATTATCTAGGAAAGGTGTAACATGGACCAGTAACATCTTATTAACTGAGTAATTAGGCAACAATTGATTAGCTCTCATTAACCCATTCTCTTCCAAAAATAGTGGGGAGGAAAGGATTGAAGGAAATAATGTCAAGTAAGTAGAGCTGAAGACCCCTGGTTTGCGTGGAACCACATCAATTCACCGACATCCCCTAAAACAGCCAGATACTAAAAAAACATAAGCATTTAAAAAGGGGGAAAGAAAATACACCAAAATGCTAACAGTGATTATGTTAAGGTTTATTTTTTCTTTTCACTCTTACCTGGCAATGTAGTAATAGCATTTTTTAAATGTTTTGAGAGAAAACCTTTAAAATCAGTTGAAAATATAATTATTTTATTTAACAATCAACTTGAAGAAGTGCTTCAACTCATCTATCTAAGGTATATAGAATGGAGCTTGGAAGTAGGATGAATTTCTAATCTAGTTTTATAAATTCTGTTTAACACCTCAGTGGTCTCTTAATGAAAAGAAAAACTATGCAAGCCCTGTGATTTGTCCAGAGCCCCCCAAATGCCAAGAGTACATACACCACTCCTCTCATACAGCCTTCTCTTGGAAAGCCAGCTGCTTCCTAATGACGAGAGCAACCCCAACACCACCACCCTCAAACACCTTCTCTGTGGTAGTTCCTTTCATTCTATTTTAAAATGTGGCCGGTTTTCTTTAATAACCCTCCCTCAATTGTCCAAAACAATAAACTTGACCTGTACAATGGATAAACCAACCTAAATAATTTTCTTGAAAGCTACTACAAGCAGGGAGTTCTTGGAGGCCCTCAAAATTGCAAATAAAATAAGGTTCAGGTGATCTCCAAGGTTTCCAACTCCTGCCTTGACTCTTCCCTTAATCTCCAAAATATACTGAGAATAATCCATTTTGAGACTCAGACTAATCATAATCAGCCAGTAGTATAAGGTGGGCAGAGAACACCGAACCAGAAAGCGAGTGGGTGCTTCCAACTGTGAACTTTTCGGCAAATCATAGTCTATTTGCTTCCCATCTGCTTTAAGCAAGTGGCTGTAAACATCAGATGACCCCATGAGCCAGGAGTTACCTTTAAAAGGAGGAGACTCTAAGAAGTGAAAGCAGCTGACCTCCACAACCTGCCTGTTACATCTGCTGCTAGAGGCAGTACACCCCTCAGAAGTCCCAGCGCACAAGCTGGTAAAAATCTGTGACTGAAAGAATGAAAAGTAACACCCAAACTTCTGGCTTCACTGTAGTCTAAGACACATATAGTTACATTTTGGAGAAATTGAGATTTTCAGTGTGGCCTAGTTTTTTTGTGTTTTATTTTTTAAATTTGACTTTAAATAAATGTTTTATAAGACATTTGAAAAGAATGGTAACAAACTTATCTGTATTCAATTAACCATTAAACGAAGCATACTGAGGACATTAATTATGTTACTTGAGTCGTCCACTTAATCTGTCAAAAACTGTGAAAGGTGTTTTGAATCTCCTACTATGACTCTGCTTTAATTCAACTGTATTTGAGTGTCCAACTATGTTTTCTTTTCTTCATCTCCTTTACATAGAAGTTTTTGATTCTTAAAAAAAAAAAATCGCGATAGGCTGCATCTTCTATCAATAAAAACCCTCTTTAGTCAGTTTAAGGGTGCACCCTTCAATACAACTTCTTGGAAATAAAAATAACCTCCAAACCATACTTCTAAATAATCCATGTCAAAAAGGAATAAAAGGATAGAGGTTCTAGTTCTATCTAGTTCTACATAGCAGTGTAACAACCCTATTTTACTTCATTATAGCTAAAAACTCTAGACAGAGCACAAAAAAACAACTACCTGAGGATTCTAAAAGGTAAACAAAAGCAGCTGAACTGTATGGGCAGGCAAAACGAAGAAGTGCCCTCACTGGATGAATTTCCAGATCTTTTCCTCGCTATGGCTTTGCCCTGAGGGTAGACCCCAGTCACACTGCTGCGGTGACTGTGGAGATGCCTAAAATAAAACTCCATCTTTCCGGCCAGATGAACCAGGAAAAGGAGCCAGACAAGGTGATCTCTTACTTCACTCTGCGTATGAACCCCCAGAGAAGCCTCAAGCTCACCTCTAGCTACTCATGCACGGAACAGTCCCAACCCAGCTTTAAGAAATGAAGTGATGTTTGAACCATACTCACATAAGGTGAAAAAGAACTTTGCAGTCTGAACCTAAGGAGATTCAACATTTTGTAGAGGATTATACAGGCCCCAAAGTCCTTAAAATGTAACAACAATGTCCAGGATACAATCCAAAATCATTTAATATAGAAAAAAAAATCAGAAAAACATGACCATTTCTAAAGGGAAAAGACAATTGACATTCTAACTCCAAGATGACCCAGATATAGGATTTATCAAAAACTTGAAGGCATCTAGTGTTAATGGTGCTCCAGAAAGTAAAGAAAAACGCACTTCAAATTAAAATATAGGCATATTCAGCATATAAACTATAAAAAAGAACAAATGGAAAGAATATAAATTAAAACTACAATATACATAATAAAAACTCACACAATGGGTTCAACAGCAGAATGAAAATGGCAGTGAAAAAAGTTAGTAAACTTGAAGATAAAGCTATAGAATTTATCCTATCTAAAGAACAGAGAGAAAAAAAGATTGGAAGAAAAAAAGAACCTCAAGGAGACTTGTGGGATAGTAACAAAAGGTTTAGTATATGTGCCGCTGGAGTTTCAGAAGGCGAGAAGAAAGAGATGAAGGAAGAAAAATACTTGAAGAAATTGTGGTCAAGAACTTTCCAAATTTGGTGACAGACGTGAGTGTTTAGATTCAAGATCAGGTAACTTAAAACAAGAACAAAATCATATCTAGACACAACGTTATAAAACTGCTATAAAACTATACATAAAGAACAAGTCTTGATCACCTCATATCCACTAGAAAGCCCATTGTAAAACAAACAAACAAACAACAAACAGAAAACAAGTATTGGTGAGGATGTGGAGAAACTGGAACCCTGTGCACTGCTGGTGGAAATGTACAATGGTGCAATCCCTATGGAAAATAGTGTGACAGTTCTTCAAAAAATAAAAAACAGAGTTATTTTATGATCCAGCACTCCCACTTCTGGGTATATATATATCCAAAACAATTGAAAGCAGGGTCTTGAAGAGATATTTGTATCCTCATATTCATAGCAGCAGTATTCACAATAGCCGAGATGTGGAAGCAATGCAAATGTCCACCAGGGGATGACTGGATACACATAATGTGGTCTATACAGGCAATAGAGTCTTATTCAGCCTTAAAAGGGCAGAAAATTGTGAAACATGCTACAACATGGATGAACCCTGAACACATTATGTTAAGTGAAATAAACCAATCACAAAAAGACACATACTGTATGATTCCACTTCCATGAGTTAAAGTCATCAAATTCATAGAAACAGAAAGTAGAATGTTAGTTGCCAGGGGTAGCGACAGGAGAAATGGGGAGTTGTTGATGGGTAGAGTTTCAGTTTTGCAAAATAAAAAAGTTCTGGAAATTGGTTGCACAACAATGTGAATTCAGTAGTACTTAACACTACTGAACTGAATACTTAAAAATGTTTAAGATGGTAAGTTTTACATTCTATGTATTTTACCACAATTTAAAAAACAAACAAAGAAAAGGTCTTGAAAGCAACTAGACAAAAATGACCATTACTCCAGGGACTGCAGATTTCTTATCAGAAACCACAGAGGCCAGAACACAATGGAACAACACCTTTAAAGGGCTAAAAAAAGAACTGTCAACTCAGGTTTCTACATCCAGGGAAAATAGCCTGTAGAAATGAGGGCAAAATAAAGACATTCTCAGATGAAGGAAGGGAATTTGTCACTAGCAGATTTGGTTTATAAGAAATGCTCAAGGAAGTTCTTCAGGCTGAAGGGAAATGACACCAGAGGGAAATCTGGATCTTGAAGAATGAAAGAAAAACAACAGACATGGAACTATATGAGTAAATACACAGGACTTTTTATTCTCTTAAGTTTGCTAAAGTATGTATGACTGTTAAGAGCAAAATCGAAAACACTAGTGGGATTTTTCAATGTATATTCATGTAAGACACATGACAACTACGACATAAAGGTTAGTGGTGAAGGTATTAAAGGGACCTACCGTGTTTCCCCAAAAATAAGACCTAGTAGGACCATCAGCTCTAATGTGTCTTTTGGATCAAAAATTAAAATAAGACCCAGTCTTATTTTACTATAAGGCCCAGTCTTATTTTACTATAAGACTGGGCCTTATATAATTAATATAATATAACATAATATAATATAAAATATAACACCGGGTCTTATATTAATTAATTATTGCTCCAAAAGATGCATTAGAGCTGATGGTCCAGCTAGGTCTTATTTTGGGGGAAACACAGTATATGGTTGCAAGATTTTTACATTTTACATGATATAGTACAAATAGGCTATAAACTGTAAATAGATTATAAACACACTATAAAAGGTTAGGGATATATATACTACACATACTGCAACTATACAACTATATATATATATAAATGCACGTGCACATATACACATACATACACGCGTGCACATATATATATACATATATACAGAAGGTACATTTTACTCAATATATACTGATAACAAAAGATGAACACAAGTCACGTTTGACTTCTGCAATTACAAGAGGTGCTCAAAGTGGTTACCATCAGCATCCAGACACTTCTAATTACAGCGAACTACTGCTTGAGCAACGTTGACCAAAGTGTCCACTGTGTACATTTTTTTGGCACCCCCTGTATATATATAGTAATCCCTAGAGCAGTGGTTCTCGACAAAGGCCAATTTTGCCTCCCAAGAAACATGTGGCAACATCTGGAAATATTTTTGATTGTCAAAACTGGGGGAGTGCTATTGGCACCAAGTGCCAGGGATATTGCTAAATATCCTAAAATGCATAGGACAGCTCCAACAACCCAGAATTATCTAGCCCAAAATATCAATAGTGCTGAGGTTGAAGAATGTGCCCTAGATCAACAGCTAAACAATAATAAAAAGAGATACATAGAGTCAAAAAATCAATAAATTTAAATGGAATACTAAACATTCAAATTATCCAAAAGAAAGTAAGAAAATGCGAACACTGAATAAAAAGTGAGGGCAAACAGAAAACAAAATTGAACGGTGTCCTTATCGTTAAAAATAATCACATTAAATATTAACGGTCTAAACACTCCAGCTAAAAAGAAGAGCTGGGGCCGGCCTGGTGGCTCAGGCGATTAGAGCTCCATGCTCCTAATTCCGAAGGCTGCCGGTTCGATTCCCACATGGGCCAGTGCGCTCTCAACCACAAGGTTGCCAGTTCAATTCCTCAACTCCCGCAAGGGATGGTGGGCGGCGCCCCCTGCAACTAGCAACAGCAACTGGACCTGGAGCTGAGCTGCGCCCTCCACAACTAAGACTGAAAGGACAACAACTTGAAGCTGAACGGCACCCTCCACAACTAAGATTGACAGTCAACAACTTGACTTGGAAAAAAGAAGTCCTGGAAGTACACACTGTTCCCCAGTAAAGTACTGTTCCCCTTCCCCAATAAAAATCTTAAAAAAAAAACAAAAAAACAGAAGAGCTAAAGCACGACCTCATTATATGCTGTCTACAAGGGACACACTTCAAATATAGCGACAGATACGTTGAAAGTAAACAAATAGAAAAGAAATACTACGCAAATAGCAAGCATACAAAGGCTGGAGTGACTATTCAATATCAGATAAAATAGACTTCAAGACAAAGATTATCACCAGATATAAAAATTATCTCAAAATGATAAAAGCCACAGTTCATTAGGAAGTCATGATAATCATAAATGTATACATATATAATGACATAGGCCAAAAATACATGATGCAACAATTGACAGAATTAAAGGGAAAACTTGACAATTCCAAAATTGTAGATGTTAATACCCACCTTTAAGAAATTGGTAGAACTAGACATAAAAGAAAAAGAATATATAGAAGGTCTGAACAATACTGTCAAACACCTTGATCTGACATTTAAAGAACACTACATCTAACAATTGCAGAACATAGTTTCTTTCCAAGTACACACGTATTCACCAAGACAGACTATATGCTGAGTCATAAAACAAGTCTTAATACATTTTAAAAGATTAAAATAATATAAAGTGTGTTCTATGACAACGACAAAATTAAGGTAGAAATCAATAACAATAAACTATATAGGAAAACATCAAATATATGGAAACTAAGCAACATACTTCCAAATTATTCATGGGTAAAAGAAGAAATCACAAGTAAAATTAGAAGATATCCTGAACTAAACGACAATGAAAATGCAACACACCAAAATTTGCAGGACGCAGCTACAGCAGTACTCAGAGAAACTGAGAGTTTTAAAATCTTTTATTAGAAAGAAAGATCTAAAATAAATTAAGGTTCTACTTTTAGAAACTAGGGAAAAAAAGAGTAAAGTAAATCCAAAGTAAGTAGAAGGAAAGAAAAGGCAGAAATCAATCATGTAGAAAAGAGATAACAGAGAAATAACAAAGCCAAAAGTTGATTCTTTAAAAAGATCAATAAAATTGACAAACTTCTAACTAGGCCGATCAGGAAAAAAGAGAGAGAGAATGTGAATCACCAATACCAGGAATAAAAAAGGAGTTACTGCTATAGAGATTAAAAGGATAACATAATAATAAAACAACTTTATACCACCAAATTCAATAACTTAGATGAAATGGACAAATTTCTGAAAAATAGAACTTCCCAAAACGAACCAAGAAGAAAAAAATTTGAACATCTCTATATCTATTTTAAAAATTTATCAAAAACCTTCCCTAAAAGGAAAATCCAGACTCTGATGATTTCACTGATGAATTCTATCAAACATTCAAGAAAGAAATAATAACACCAATCTAAACACAAATAATAACACCAATCACAAAAATTTGGTATTACAAAAAAGAAAGTTATATACCAATATTCCTCACGATTACTAATGTAAAAATCCATAACAAAATGTTAGCAAACAGGCTCCAACAACATACATAAAAAGGATAATATATTATACTGCATTTCCCCGAAAACAAGACCTAGCTGGACAATCAGCTCCAATGCGTCTTTTGGAGCAAAAATTAATATAAGACCCGGTCTTATTTTACTATAAGCCTGGGTCTTATAATAACATAACATAACATAACATAACATAACATAACATAACATAACATAACATATTAATTTTTGCTCCAAAAGACGTAATAGAGCTGATTGTCCAGCTAGGTCTTATTTTCGGGGAAACACAGTAACCATGTAGGGTTTATCCCAGGAATGCAAAGTTAGTTTAACATTTGGAAAATCAATGTAATTTACTATGTTAATAGCATAATGGAGAAAACTACACAATCATTTCAATAGACACAAAATAAAGTGTTTGACAAAATTCAAAACCACGTTGTATATACCTCAAAAAAACTAAGAATACTCAAATTGATAAAGCACATCTATGAAAAACCAAAACTAACATTTTTAAATAATGATTAAAGATCTCATTGTTTCCCCCTGAGATAAGGAACAAGACAAGAAGTCTTGCCTTCAGACAACTTGTATCCAGATTATACACAGAACCCTTAAAATAGTCAATAACACACGAAACAATGCTAAACATTATTTGTCATCAGAGGAATGCAAAATAAAATTTTTTTTAAAAAACACAATGCATTCCATATCCATTAGAATTGCTAAAATTACAAACAACAAAGAACCTGACCATACCAAGTGTTAGTGAGGATGTGGAGTCACTGGAATTCTTATACACACTGCTGATGGGAACATAAAATAATATGTCATTTTGGACAATACTTTGGTAGTTTCCTAACATTAAATAATCACTCCTAAATATTTACTCAAGAGAAACAAAAACATATACCTACACAAACACATATATACACTGAGCACAGTAATTTTATTTGTCGCAATGAAAAACCAGAAAGAACATAAATATTTATCAAAAGGTAAATGGAAAAAACAAACTGTGGTATATTAATATATGGAATACTATTCAGCAGCAATAAGGAACAAACTGGAACCACAACAACATACTGAGATTTTGGATGACTCTCAAAATCTTTATGAGTGAATGAAGCCAGACAAAAGAGACTATACGCTCTATGATTTCATTTTTATAAAAGTCTATAAAATGCAAACTAATCTACAATGAGTGAAAGCAGATCAGTGGTTGCCTGGGGATGTGAAAAATGGATAAATTAAAAAAGACACGAGGAAACTTTTAGGGAGATGAAAATATTTGTTATTCCATGTGGTGATGGTTTTACAGTTATGTGAAAACTGATCAAACTGTACATTTTTAATGTAGGCAGTTTATTTCAGTTTCTTTACATCTTAATAAAGTTGGAAGAAGAAGAAACCAAAAGTGAGAGGCAGCACAGCATTGTAGTTAATGGCATGGATTCTGCAGCCAAACTGACTGGGTTCAAACCCCAGCTCAGAGACTACTGTGCAACCTTGCGTGTTATTTACTTCAGTTTCCTCATCTATAAAATGGGAATAAACAATAGTACTTACCTCATGATGTTGTTCGAAATATAACTGAGTTAATGCGTGGAAAGCACTCAGAACACTATCACCACATAGCAAATGCTATGCAAAAATACTATTGGGACTCCCGGTCAAGATGATGGGGTAGGTAAACGCTGTGATTGCCTCCTCCCTTGACCACATCAAAATTAAAACTAAATTTGAGAACCAACTGGAGATTCACTGAACAGAACTTCTGTAACTAAGGATATAAGGAAGCTGCATCAAGAATGGCAGGAGGGGTGGAGATGGGCTGGTCCCTCACCCAAGTGTGGCAGGAAGGATATCTTGGCTGTGGAGGTCCCCACTGAGGAGCAAAGGGTCCCAGCCTGGAGCACCAGTGCCAGGAAAAGGAGTTCCCACAATAGCTGGCTGTGATAATCCACCAGGGACTCAGCTGGGTGAGATGGAGGGCTGCTGTAGACCCAGGTGTCCTCTTAAAAGGGTCTGAGCACAGACCTACTCTCTCACAAACACTTGCCCTAAATTTCAGAGAAGGGACAGCACCTCAAAAAGCACCAGGGACATACAGAAGGAACTGAATTATCTGGCTTCAGGGTGAGGGCTGGAGGGGAAGCTCTCTCCTAGAGTAAAGTGCCAGCAGGTGCCATTGTTCCTCTGTTGCGCCCTCCCCTCACCTAGCATGCAGGCACAGGTGGGTGCCAAATCTGAGGCTCTGTCAACCTGGCTAACACCACTTCCTCCCTCCATGGTGATTCCCACCCAATTTGGGCACTAGCTAGAACTTCAGCAGCTGTTCCTCACAAGCCATCCACTTGGGCCCAAGCTGTAGGCTTTCCTAAAATGTCTCAAAGGTCCACAAACCCCAAACAAGCAGCAACTGGCCTTGGCGTGCCCCAGACCTCCTGCTAAGCAGCCTCAAGCCCAGCACTAGTGGCATCTGGCTTCAGTTCACAGCTTAGCCTCTCCCAAGCACCTCCAAGCCCAGCACAGGCAGCAGCTGAATTGGCCTGCATCAGAGCCCCTCCCTAGAGGCCCCAGAACCAACTCACCCAGTGGCCAGCTTCAGACCACACCAGAGCACCACCCAACCACCTCCACACATCACACACCCAAAGGGCAGACTTGGCAGGAAACCACAGGCCTGGTAAAGCAAATCCCATTCTTTGGGGTCAGCCCCTACATAAGAGCTCAGCTGCTGTGGTCATGACCAACCCTCACAGCCAGTCAGCCTGAGGGTCAGTCCTACCCACTGAAGAGCCAACAGCAACCAAGGCTCAACTACAATAGGAGGGCACACACAACCCACACAAGGGACACTCCTGGAGCACCCAGTTCAGGTGACCAGGGAGATTCAGCCACTAGGCCACACAGGACACCTACTACACAAGGCCACTCTGCCAAGACTGGGAGATGTAGCAGATCTACCTAATACATAGAAACAAACACAGGGAGGCAGCCAAGATGACAAGACAAAGAAGCTTATTTCCCAAATGAAAGAACTCCAGAAAACTAACTAAACAAAATGAAGGCAAGCAATCTACCAGATACAGAGTTCAAAACACTGGTTATAAGGATGCTTAATGAACTTAGGGTAAAAATAGGTGATCTCAGTAAAAACTTCAATAAAGAGATAGGAAACATAAAAATGAACCAGTCAGAAATGAAGACCTCAATAACTGAAATGAAGAATACATTAGAGGGGATCAACAGATTAGATGAACAGAGGATAAAATCAGTGATCTGAAAGACAAGGTAGCAGAAAACACCCAATCAGAACAGCAACAAGAATAAAAAAAAAAAAAATAAAGACAGTTTAAGGGGTCTCTGGGACTACATCAAGCACAGCAACATTCACATAAAGGTACTAGAGGAGAACAGAGAGAACAAGGAATTGAACACCTATTTGAAGAAATAATGACTGAAAACTTCCCTACTTTGGCAAAGGAGATAGACACACAAGCCCAGGTAGCAAAGAGCATCCCAAACAAGATGAACCCAAGAGGCCCACACCAAGACACATCATAATTAATATGCCAAAGGTTAAACACAAAGAAAAAATTCTTAAAAGCAGCAAGAGAAAAGCAGTTTGTTACCTACAAGAGAGTTTCCATAAGACTATCAGCTGATTTCAAAAAAATTTTGCAGGCCAGAAGGGATTCACACAAAATATTCAAAGTTGATGAAAGGAAGGACCTACAACCAAGATTGCTCTATCCAGCAAAGCTATCACTGAGACTCGAAGGAGAGACAAAGATCTTTCCAGACAAGAAAAAGCTGAAGGAGTCATCACCACAAACCAGGATTACAAGAAACATTGAAGGGACTTCTCTAAGAAGACAAGAAAATAAAAAATATGAATAAGAAAATATTGCAAAGAAAAAAAAGTCTCACTGACAAAGGCAAACACACAATAAAAGCAGTGGATCAACCAACACTAAAGCTAGTACAAAGGTTAAAAGGCAAATGTAGGAAGACTGTGTAATTATGACAGTAAATTAAAGGATACACAAACACACACACACACACAAAAGAAACGAAAAACAAAAACATAAACACAGAGGAGGTGTGCAAAGATTGTAGTGTTTTTAGAATGTGTTTGAACGTAAGCGACCATCAACTTAAAATAGACTGCTATAAACATAGCTTAGTATATACAAAGCACACGGTAAACACAAACCAAAAATCTATAAGATATATACAAGAAACAAAGAGAAAGGAACCTAAACACAACACTACAGAAAGTCATCGACATCAAGAGAAGAGAGCAAGACAATAAGAAAGGAACAGAGAACTACAAAAACAATCAGAAAACAATGCATAAAATAGCAATAACTACATATTTACGTATAATTACTTTAAATGTAAATGGATTAAATGCTCCAACCAAAAGACAAATGGATAAAGATGTAGTGTATGTGTACACATACACACACAATGGAGTATTACTTAAACATAGAAAAGAATAAAACATTACCATTTGTGACAACATGGATGGACCTAGAGGGTATCATGCCAAGTGAAATTAAGTCAGAGAAAAACAAATACCACATGATTTCACTTATATGTGGAATCTAAATAACAAAATAAACGAACAAACAAAACAGAAACAAACTCATAGATATAGAAAACTGATGGTTGCCAGATGGGAAGGGATCTGGGGGGCTGGGTCAAAAATGGTAAGGGATTAAGAAGTACAAATTGGCAGTTACAAAATAGTCACAGGGATGTAAACTACAGCTTAGGGAATATAGTCAATAATGTTGTAGTAACTGTATATGGTGTCAGGTGGGTGTAAGACTTACCAGGGGATCACTTCATACGTTATATAAATGTCTCACCACTATGTTGCACACCTGAAACTAATATAATTTAAATGTTAACTCTAACTGAAAAGTGAAAAAAAATTTTTTTTAATTTGATGTTATTATTAAAAGAGTTTACAGGTATCCCCTGCTCTCTGCAAGTTTTTTACGTCATGTCGCTTTTACGAAAAACCTACATTAGTACATGTTTTCGCTAACCAGAAGAAAAAGTTTACACTTTTACGAAAAAGAGGAAAAACGCAAAAATAGTGTTCAGCATGTTTTGCAGCAAGCCTTTGTAGAGGCCACGTGCACCCCAGCAGTGCGAGTGGCAGTGAGGGCAGTAAAAGCAGTGGCACTGTTTTTACTATATGTTAGTGTGATTTTAGGGTTTCTGGGTTATTTGATATAATTTGGTAGGCTATTTTTTGGTTCTGGGGATGCTAAAAAAATTTCCATATAAATTAATGGTAACTGCTTCTTCCCTTTACACGCCTTTCAGCTTACAAAAGGTTTCACAGGAACACTACTTCTGGATGGTGGTGTGGAGGGGGGGGGTGGACACCTGAATTTTAAACCAACACACAAACTTAGCCTAACCAAAGATTAGAGAGAAAAAAACCAAAAGCAACATTAGCATTGAGTAAGGGGATATAACCACAGATAAAATAGATTTTTGAAGCTCTAAGAACGTCTCTGGGAGGGGGTCTCAGTTGTTAGCAGGAGGCCACAAGGCTGTTTCCGTGTCCTCATGACAGCTGCTAACTTCTCCCCAAGTGAGCAATCCAAAAGACAGAGCAAGGAAGTCACAAGCCTTCCACGAACCTGCCGATATCTCTGAAGTAACATGTCACTTCTACCTCAATCTCGTCTTGAGAGCTTAGGCTCCACTTCAGAGGAGGGAGGAATAGCAAACAACATGTTTGAAAACTACCATGGATATCATCAAAAGGAATGTAGCACAGTTGAATACTGGAACTGAACAACCCTGAGCTAATAGTTCACATGGTATCCAACAGATGTCAAGTCTTGCTGTGTTTCTCCTGAAAACTTCAAATACTATGCAGACCCCCTGTGAATCTGCTGTAGCACCTGAGCGTGCCTCAGCAGAGCTGGGAACCTGTGCAACAGGCCGCTGCACAATGCAACCTCCCAGGTGGTGCTGTCAGCACAGCTTTCCTCACCAGACTGAAAAGAAGGGAAGGAGGATGCTTTCTGTTCTTGGGCATGAACCCAGGACACATTCCAGGAAAGCCGAACGACTCACCATAAACTCTTACACCAGGGAACCAGAAGATCTTTCCTTGGAGGGAGCATGCAAGAAACTCTAGCTTCAAAACAGCCATTCGAATGCCCTGGGAACTCTCACAGTGTTAGCTGCTATTGCTAAAGTGCTATAGAGGCTTATAAACAAATCATTTGGCCTGAAGCAAAGTGTTTTACTTCACAAAGAAGCACATATAGAGCTCTCCTCCTGGCCTTAAGATTTGTTATGCTGTGTTAAGCTAAATTTGTTATATTCTTTCTCTTCCCAGTTTATCAATCAATATTTTCCCAAACTTACATCTTCACACTTAAAATAATCAATAAGAAATAAAAAACAAATGCATACCTTTTTTCTTTATATTTTGAGATAATTTCAGACAGAGAAAAGTTGTAGAGCGTTCCCATATGTCCTTTACCATCTTCCCCTAATATTAACATCTCATAATCATAGCACAGTTAGCAAAACCAGGTCATCAGGACTGATACAATTCTACTAATTACAGGCCTTTCCAAATTTTGTCAGTTTTCCCAATAATGTCCTCCTTATGGCCCAGAATCCAACTGAGGATTCCACATTGCATTTAGTTGTCATGGCTCGCTAGTCTCCTCCAATCTGTAACAGTTCCTAAGTCTTAACTGTCATAACCTTAATGTATGAGTAACACTGGCCAGTTATTTTGAGGAATGTTCCTCAATTTGGGTTTGTCTGATGATACTTTCTCATAATTAGGATAAGGTTATGCATTCATGACCAAGAATCCTACAGAAGTGATTGTGCCTTTGGCAGTGTAGCGTATCAGGCACAAACCATTTTATTTTTTTGAACAAGGTATGATTTAAGAAAACTTTCGCATACTCAGATATGTTTGAAATACTTAGTATATAATGCCTTGTATCTTTGTGAAAGTGTGCTAAAATTCCTTAGGAATTAACAGAACAAAAGTTGTGCTTGTTTTGAATTTTAAAAAATACGAATTACATGAAAAATCCAAAAGAAAATGCAGAGCTTGGAAAGTCAATCTCTCTAAGAATATAAATTCCATGCAAATAGGAATTTAATTTTGTTCATGGCTGTATCCCTAGCATCTTGAAAAGTGCCTGCCACTCAACATTTGTGATATGAATGGAATAATTTTGAGAAACAAAATACTAATACATTCATAAAATGATTATATCAAGTCCATTAGTGTGAAAAAAGTTCAACCATTTAAAACGTAGCTTTTATGCTATTTATACACTTGTTTACAAGGGTTTATTTCCAATCTCCCTCAAACTGCTGGCCAGCCATGCAGTGTTTCGGCCTCCAGATACTGCATAACACACAGGCTTCTTAGGCAGTTTCAGCGGCTGCAAGCCCAGATTTAGGCAATCACATCTGCTGAACAGCCTGGGTGGGCAATTCAGCAGGACTTCTGGGCAAAACACACAATTAAATACGAACAGGTCCACATACCCGCCACCTACTGGGAACCCTCTCCAGGATACACTTCAAATACAAATTTTACGCAGAAAAGTAAAGATGCCCGCAGCTCTACTATCAGCTATCTCGGTAGGTGCCTGATCTATCAAAGCCACAAAAAACTTTGCTCTGCAGAGGATCACTCCTGAAAGCAAATCTTATAAGCAGGGATCAAACCATGCTTATTATTGACAACAGGAGGAGAGTTCAGGCACATTTAAAGGCATTAACATTATACTTTCCTAAACTCAAGAAAATCTCCTGATTCACAGTGACGCAATCTTATGCTCAGTCACCGAGTTCAAGCCGCTTTTAAATGTTATGATGTACTAAAAAAGTAAAACCAAAATTTTAATTTTAATGTTTAAATTAGACTTTTTATACCTTAATGCAATTTTTCATGTTCTTATATAATTTTATGTACCCTGGGGAGCAGTCAATATTTCATTTTTCTCACTCTTATTCATTTTGGTTGCATTCAGTATTTCACAACTACACATAAAACTATCCTGCCTGATTTACCTATGACAGAATCCATCAGAGGTCTGATGATGAGGTTTAAAAAAAAAAAGACTATTTTATAGCTCTTCTGCCTAACGGCTTTCTAAAATGTCATATTGTGCTAGTTTACCGTGTTTCCCCGAAAATAAGACCTAGCCGGACAATCAGCTCTAATGTGTCTTTTGGAGCAAAAATGAGTAAGACCTGGTCTTATATAACATAAGACTGGATGCAAGAGCACCAATTTCTTGAGCCTCACAACTACTGGGATCAACAATTTCTGCTAATGTGGATATCAAAAGATGGCAACTTATTCTAAACGTCTTTCTACAACGCTGAATATTTCCTTATTTTATTATATCTTCTAATATTTGTAAACTGTCTGTTCATGTACTCAAGATCCTATCATGCATTTTGTGAAGAATACCTCATGATCTAACGGGTTTTAATGTTTTCGTAGGTCTGTTATATATGGAATCAAAGATACATGGCTTCAAAAGACTATATTTTTTAAAATGAAAAGCTCTCCTCAGAGATTTTAATCGTGTAGACTGGTGCCATTACAGTAAAGATTGTTTCCCAAGTAGATGTTTTAGATATAGACACAAATACATATGCACATGTATATGCAAGTGTGTATTTGTGTGTTTACAACTCTGAATTATGGACTTCAGGTTAAACCCTAGAAATGATCACATAGTGAGTTCACTCACAGTGGAGAAGCATTACACATCTGCTCCCCTAAACCCTTGAGGTAAATGCCTCCTTAACCTTTGCAACATTGTTCATGTTGCAAACTGACACCTTCCTTATCAGCCCAACCAAGTTTGTGTCTTCTGTACCTCAGACATAAAGCAATTATATTATTGTACACAGAGCTCCGACCTGAAATAATTTATTATTAGCCCACTTCCTCCAACAGAATATGAGCTCTGTATGGTATGAACTGTGTTATAATCATCTCAGTGTTTCTCATACTGTACATGGAAAACAGTACCTTTGGAATTAGCAAACCTTTCGAACGAAGAAAATTCAGCAGAATTTTAAAATAGCTGATGACTTTTGCAAGTAACTCATATCTTAATGTCTGGGTATTCTCCTTACCATATGTCATAATTATCATGACTATTAATAGCAGAATTAAGTTTAGAATCTGTTTTAACAGCAGTTAGACAAGTACTATCTGCAAATGCATTTTTTACCCAAATTCTACACAACATAATGCGGCATAAAGCAATTAGATAATAACTTTAAAAGCTCAATGCACCTATTCAAATTCTGCAGACTGAAGCTCATCCTTTGATTTTAAAGAAAGACTATTCTTTTTCTTTGGAATAACTGTTACTTCTGAATTCAGTTCCTACAGACCAGGAAAAGTACTTTGGCAGCTACAAGTACGATTAAATTTTAAACAACTGAACAGCAGGACTTTTTCTTGGAGTGAAAGAAAGTTTTTTTTCCTACACATGCTCCCATATTTATAACATACTATTGTATGGAAAGAGTTTCTGGACAGATATTTATATTTTATGAATTATAAGAACATTGTAGACACTCAGATATTTACTATTTTCAACCAGGTAGTAAACAGAGGTATTCACAAAGTATAAACTACTGATTCACTAACTATTTAACTAGTTCATGGTCACCATTGATAATTATTCTACTTTCATTAAACCACAAATATTTCTAAGTGAGATACCATAACCTTCTGCCAAGACTTCCTGTGCTGGCGGTTTTGAGTCCCCAACCAGTCAGAGGCTCACCTGACAGGTCCAGCTCCTTGGTGGAAGACAAATTGGCCAGACTCCAGCTGTCACTGCGGGCCGCCAGGACGAACTTGTGAGCATTGATATGCTTGCCTCCAACCTTTATCTTCAGATCACTGATGAAGAACCATATCCACAAACACAAAAAAGAAAAATGTCACCATAATTAGGTACAGCTACATTCAAAGCTGGTAAATATATCAGTATTGATTGATGAATATGCATTTGCAAAAGAAAAAAAATCACAGCAGAAGTATTTCTCTACGCCAGCACTGAATTCTGATGGGTCATATTTATATTATGTTGCTAGACATGGTCTCTATTTCTAACTTCCAACTTTAATTTACATGGGATGTTCTGCTTTTAAAGACATCCACTCATGGGATTCTTATGGTGGTGAACCTACAAGTTAAATAGGATGATTAATATTCATATAAAAAGTAGAAAAGGTTTTATGCAGAATATATCAAATTAAAGCATCAGGGAGAGAAAGATAAAAAGCTGGAAGATTGTGATGAGAGCTCTGAGACTACAATGCTGCTGTGCTCCATAGCATAGTAATTCTCAAGCAAGGTTAACAGAAAAACTACGAACAAATTAGCTTTTGACACAGCAGTCTAGTCAAGTCTAGACTCCCGTTCTCATCAGAAACATCCAGACTTATTACTGGTCATCTTTTACTCAACCATTTATAAAGAAATGGGGTGGGAGAAATTTTTCTTTCAAACGTGTTTCCATATTTACGACATACCATTATACGAAAAGAGCTTTCCAAGTCGTTATTTATGTTTAATTCTGAAATGTCCAATGCTAAGGGAGGAAAGCATCTGCGCAGTTAACAAAACCTAGGGATGACCTACTGAGCTGACACAGCATGTGCCATATGGCAACGCGGGCACAGTCCAAAGTCATTCATCATTATCATCCTGCTTGTATTCAGATAATTTTTATTTTCATACTCCCCTTGAAAACAACTGTTAGGTTGTTGGAAAGCCTTTAGAAACAAAATACACAAAAACTATTAATATTACATAAAAAAGGGAAAAAAACTATTATATGAATGAACTCATCCACTTAAAAGGAGACCTAAACAGAATATTGTTTCTCTAGAGTGCTTGATGCAGACACATTTTACTCCACCAGAGCACGGTCTAGAGCATAGTTTGTAATTATGTAAGTGTATCAACAATTCTAGTTCTATTAAAGACCAAGCTGCAACTAATTATGTTAGATCAGAGAGTAATAGGGTACTTATAATTTCAAGTTATTACAACTACTGTACTGTTAACACAATAAACATTATTAATCAATAAAGAAGAAATGGAATTAATATTCCATTTAAAATAGAACATAAAATTCTGTCTCAAATCATATCCTATGATAAAACTTTAAAAATTTAATGACAACAGAAAAAATTGGCTATTTAACAAAGCACAAACAATTTTCAAACTCTAAATTTATTTATCAAGTATTAAATTCTAATTAACTTACATGAATATTCACTGTTTACTGTTTCAGCTACAAGTCTGTTAGCCACAAAACTATAAAAATAAATGTTTCTATAAAATTCCTACTACTAGTCATGAAATTTTTTCTCTTTTGTAGTCTAACATACCAAATGGAAACACAGATAAGGATTTCACTAATAATTTCTAATAATAATAATTTTTAAAAATACAACTTGAAAATGGAAAATAGGACAAGTAAAGTCTACAGCGACTATATGTAGACACTATTAGGAGGCTAGTAATTTTATAAAAATTTCATTCTAGAGCATTTTCTTTTAAAATATGGAGAGTAGGATGTTGTTACTGGAGAGGAAGAAAAAACAAAGAGTTTCTTGCTAGAGTTTCTCAATCAAACACTTTAATCGGAAAAATTATAAGCTTGGTTGCCAAAAAAATGAATGTAGTAAATAACTACATATAACCATCATTTTTAACTATCTTGTGGGACAAAAGCCTTCTCCTAGACTTAAAAATAAATGTACCTACTTCTTCCACATTTCTCAATTTGAAAATGTTAACACCAACTCTTCAGTGACTCCAGTTACTGAGATGCACTTAAAAATACTATTTAAATTCTGCAACAAAATACTTGTTTTTGGGAAAAAGTATTTTTTCCCCTATATTGGTAAAAAGCATCTGCTTTAGAAACAGATTTTCCAATTTCAGTTATTCCATCTCAAAATCTCAGTCCTCTCTGAAGGCTCCATTCCCCACTTCATATTCAGTTGTAATAACAGAGGTATTCAACCTTCTTTAGATGAAGGACAGGTTTTAGAAGCTGAGGAGAGACTGTCTGGAGCCACGCGGCCACACCACAGCTGAGTGGGTAAAAAGAAGCCGAAAGAGGAAACGGTCCAGTCTCATTCCCACTGTCTCCTAGAAGGAGTACAGCACAACGGATGCAACTAATGGGTAAGTAATTGAGAAAGTAATGGGAGTTCCAATGCGGAAGAGCCTAGGAGAGTGGGAGAGACGTGTCTATAACAGAAATATGTCAGGCTTCCCTGCCCACGCCAGTAGAAATAAAGTTTTCACTGGTCCACAGGAAAAATGAGGAAAATAAAAAGACAATGAACTGTATTTTACAAGTAGCTATATATCCACTCAGTTTAAAGGGCTGTCCTTTACTCAGAGCATAATAATTCCTATTTTTGGGGTATTAAATTTTTCTTTCTTTTAGAAGTTACTAAGAGGGTAGATGGCAGTTGTGGATTTTGACCTATTTTGAATGTCATTATTTTGAAATTTTCCTAAGTCTTATCTGGTCCAATCATCCATCTCCCTAGTAGCCAAATCCTTCCTTCTAGGCAAGAAACACATCCATGTTTCTTTTCCATGTTCAGTGCCACCATCCCAATTCAGTCCTTCATCATTTCTGGTCTGGACTTTTTACAACATCGAGCTGCTGGCTCTCTTCCCTTTATAATTTCACCTGTATGAAGTTCCCAGGTTAATCATCCTAAAATACCATTTTGATTATGACAGTCTCACAACTTAAAACTACTGTGCTCCACACTTCGCAGAGGATCAAGTCCAAATTCCTCCTCTTGGCATCCCAATGCAATCCACCTACCTTCCCACCTCTCCCAGCGTTCCCCTACACAGACCAGTACCCTAAAATGGCGCCCTCTCTATCCTCTAAATCCTCTCTCTGCGTGTTCCCACATTCAGCCACTCCCTCTACTAGTAATATCACTGTCGTTTCTATTAAATCCTACCGTCTTTAGCATTCACCTCAAAACTCAGTAACAGCTAACAACTGAGCATTTACTATTTGCCAGACACTGTTCTAAGTGCTTAAAACACGTATTTATTAATCCTCACAACAACCCTTAGGAACCTGAGGTACATCATACAACCCAGTTCAGAGACACTAAAGGGCCAGCTGAGCTTCTAACACAGGTGGTGTGGTTCCAGAGTCAACCCTCAACCATCATGCTGTGCTGCCTGCAATACTGCCAACTAGTCCCAAGACTTCTCTGTTCACCATCCCGAGTGATCTCTCTCCTCTGAATCCCTGGACATGCAAGCTCATTCTGTCTGCACTAGAGATGCTATCACCATGTCTCCACTTCTGTGCTGAAGATAAGTAGGAAACTAAAGAGACAAAACTTGCCTCTAGGAGCTCACATTCTAGAAACTAAAAGTTTGCTAATATCCCAATTAGAGAGAAATACACTTGGGACGAAAGTCTGTAAAAGAGACGCCGCAATGCAGCCTGGGAATAAAGCAAAGGGCTGGCTTCCCCAAACTGGCCCTGTGTCCAGGAGCTCACCTGTACTGTTCCTGCTCATAGAGGTCGGCCACGATCGTCAGGAGACGGCTGATGAAGGACTCACTGCTGTCCTCCTTGTTTGCTTGCGCGGCCAAAAGGGTGCATCTCTTCTCGGTCTCTGCCAATTTCTTCTGCAGCTTGACATACTCTTGTCGGAGAAGCATCAAATGCTTCTCCAACTTGGCCACCTCCTCTGCAAGGGAAACAAGGAATCAGGTTTACCATGGCGGCTGTAAAGTAGATAGCGTTCGTTAATCCCTCGTCCCACAGAAAGCATGGCTACCATGACTAGTCACATGATGTTTCTTCCATGTCTTAGTGATACTCTTACAGGACCTGGATGGCTTTGTTTCAAGAGTGCCACTGGGCCTGAAGGACCATCATGGTCCAGGGATTTCTCTTCTCAGTTTCCCCTGAAAATCAATATTCAATATACGACAATGAAAATCACCTACGAGGCTTTTTTCAAACCACTAGTAGTAATAACTAACTTTTACAAGTCACATGCTGTCCTAAGAGCTTTCTGTGAATTCTCTCATGTAAGCTTCATGACAACCCATGAGATAGGTACTGTTGCCAGCCACACTTTACAGGTGAGGACACTGGGGCAGAGAGATGAACCATTTGCCCAAAGTCACAAAGCTGGTGAGAGGCGGAGCTGGGAGGAGCCCAGGCATTCTCATTCCAGGGCCTGTGATCTATTAACCACTACCCCACACTACCTGACAAACCTGAGAGGATCAGGCCAGTCAATACGGATTCAGATGGATGCATATTCTACAGGTGTGCTGGGGCAGATTAAAAAGGTTGACAGCCACTATATTTGATTCATTAAATTCAACAAATATTTACCAAGTGTTTACTAGGTGCCAGGCACCACAATGGTAAGCAAAAGCAGACATATCTTTCCTCAAAGTTTATAGCTACTGGGGAAAGTAAACTTTTTTTTTTTTTTTTAATTTGTTGGGGTGACAATTGTTAGTGAAATTACATAGATTTCAGGTGTACAATTCTGTATTACATCATCTATAAATCCCATTGTGTGTTCATCACCCAGAGTCAGTTCTCCTTCCATCACTATATTTGATCCCCCTTACCCTCATCTCCCACCCCCTGGAAAGTAAACTTTAATATTATAATAACATCTGTAACAATCAAAAGCAAAACTATAACTCTAATGAGTACTAGGAGGAAATAACAGAGCTATGAGAACCTATAATAAAGAAATTTAATTTAGGACATCAGGAAGTAAACAGTCAAAAAACTCTTTACCTGGGCTCTAGTCTTGGTGGGGAATCAAGCATCCATGCAAATTACTACTCCTATAAATCAAGGTCTAACTACGGAACCACAGAGCTGCTATCGTCATTCTCTGGCCTTGGTCCCTTGACGCTTCTACTCCCCACCACAGATACTACAAATCTTGACACCACCCTCAAGCCCATCTCCCACCCAATCTGCCTCATTCTCAGCCAATGTCTTGAGAAAACTGAGCTACTGCCAGCAACTTCCACACCAGCAACCACTCCCACCTACTCCGTGCTTTCTCAGAGAAAGTATCTCTCTCTGGTCCAAGTTTAAACCCTCCACCTATGCTCCAAACCCATCACTCTCCTCAGGTCCTTTGCTTTATCATCAACCAACCCCTCCTCCAGCAACTTCAATCTCTTCCAACTGGGCCTTTCTCATCAGCATATAAACCTGTTCAAGTCTCTATTAAAACAAAACCCTCTTCCCACTCCACATCTGACAACCGCTGCCCTTCCATCTCTAGCTACCCTACACCATTTCCTCCCCTACTTTCCCCCTTCCACTGCCTCCTTCTGTCTCCACCATTCCCTTAAAACTCCCCAACAATGACCTTCTAGTTGCCAAATGCAATAGACACTTGCCAGTGCTTCTCCTCCTGGACCTCTACAACACAGCATCTGATACTGCTGTCTACCCTTCTTTCCTTCTGTTCTTTCAGCAACAACAGTGCCACTCTCTCTCCGATTCTGGTTCTCTGTCTCTGTCATAAAACTTCAAGCAAATCTGCTCTTCCCGTGTGTGGTCCTTATGCTAATTAATGACACTACTCTCTATGGCAGTTACCTGAAGATGAAACGTGGAGTAATTTTAGCTGTCCTGCTCAGTCACATGGCCCCCGCTCTACCCCAACTAAAAAACTGACTCTCCCACCTATACATGTCTGGGCATCCTTCCTGTCTTCTGTATCCCCATCTCCACTGTGACTTTAATTCAGGCCCTCGCTCACTGTATCTAATCGCCAATGTGAAAGGATTTACACCTGTATCTCAGAGCCTGTCACAGGGCGTGACACACAGACTCACTAAATATTTGATCAACTCAACTGAACAAGTAAAACCCAGTTTTAAAAAACAGGATTCCTTTCCTGTCCTCAACTGCATCCCTCCCACCTGCTGCCCATTAACTAATTCTTTATGAACATAGAAATAAAAAACTGGTTTAAAAACACAGGAATGGTGAAATAAACTAAGTGGTACACGAGTTTGAAGTTATTATACAACTATTAATGTTTCCAAAGAAACATGTAATACTAGACATGCATATTCAAAAAATATATTAACAGAAAAAAGCAGGCTGCAAAACTGTATTTTATAATTCCAATTTTATTATATTTACATATATGTGGAGTAAAAAAACAAATATCCCAAAACATCAGCAAGTGTCACTAAGAAGGGTGGAGTTATGGGAGATTTTTCTTCTTTGCAATTTTCTGCACCATTTCAGGTATTCTGCGACAAATGTGTTCTGTTTTCATAATTAGAAAAAATTTTTAAGAGAAACCTGTTTAAATACTAATAGACTATCTTCTTCATACATATGGTAGGGAACTTCTGTCTCCTCTTCTAGTGGATTCACGTTAAATAAATACCTGGAGTCAAAAAACTGAATGCAAGTCTCAGGTGCAAATCAGTATTCCTGGGAAAATAAAGTAGAAGACACCTACGAGATGAAAATTTGCTTACGGCTGTTCACTGATCACTGTGCTCATGATTGACGTATCAGATAAAAATTCCTAGAACGAATATTTTTGAAAATATTGCAATTTTTTGGTCTACTAATATTTAAACTAAATATTGCTTTTAAAAACGCTGGCTAAAGAAAAACAGTACACACCATGATCCTATTATAACATTTTAAAATCTCAGCAAGTAGCATTTGCAATCGCACAAAACTCCTTAGGCAGGACTTAGCTCTACACTTTTATTCTGAGGTCACTGGTTTTGAAGAGTTCTTCACAGTAACTCAGACTAAAAGCCAAGAAATTGCAATTATTTACCTCAAAGGGGGAAGCATTTAACACAAAGCAGTAAGTTCACGTGATGGTACGAATTTATACTTTTTTGTGGATTGAGAGAAATGGAGGTGATTGGCTTCTTTAAAGAAAAACTGAATTTCTAGGTGTGGATACAGAAAATGGAAAAGGACATACAATTAAGAGTAACATCAAATTCTGTTCAAAAACTGCTATCGCTTGAAGTAACATGAATCTGTGGTCTCAGAAGTCACGATAATAGTTACCAGTGGAAGAATGGCGAGAGCGTAGTAGTAACTGGGCGGGAACATGAGTGTACTCCCGGGGGTGCTGGTAACAGCCTTTTTTATTTAACTTAGTGGTTACATGCATGTTTCATTTTGATAATTAACTGAACTCTACACGGAAGATTTGTTTTTTTCTTTATTCAAAAAATGTGTATTGAATGCCTGTTATGTGCCATGGATGCAATACACTGACAATACGGTGGTGAACGAGACAGGTGATGCTTTTGTCCTCAGGGAATTGACTGTCAGGTGAGGAAGACAGGCCCCCAAACAAGTAAATAATAATTAAAATTATGCTACATGCTAGGAAGGAAATAAAAAGAGCTAATGTGGAGAATAATGGTCAGGGGAGGGTTGGTGAACCTCCTCTAAATAAGAGGTCTGGCTAAAGAGAGAAGTTGGCTACCCTCAGCACGTGGATGACACTGAACACCATTGGAAGGAATGGGATCACCTAAAGAGAGAATATTATGGAAAAGGGGTGCTCAGGATTGAGCCCTGAGAAACAATCTAATTGAGGGGGTCACGTAGAGGAGGAGTGATTCGTCCTTTTCTTCATATACCTTATGCTTCCATTAAAAAGTAAAAAAAACTGATCTACACCTGGAGTGGCCTCTGGAGTGAAAGTGACAGGGACCCAAACCCTTTCAGTAACCAGCTATAGGACCGTAAGTTCACCCCCGAGCTTTTGTTTCTTTATCTATAAGTGAGGAATGGGGACCTACTTTCAGTGCTGTTGTGAGAATTACATGACAACTACTATAACTGTTGCATACACTCTATATTGTCAGGCTTCCCTCCACCCCTCTGCACATTCCACAACTACATCATTATTGGATAAAATAGTTCAAATTGTTTTAACAGTTTATACTTTTTTTTTGAGTCATGAAGAAGCAGAATGGGATTCAAATGTTTTATTGACCTAGGAACTGAGCTTGATCAATTAAAGTCACGGCAAACCAACAGGACATTCTCAGAAGGAGGTGTGAACAAAAGTAAAAACAGAAATGGAGGGGCCGGCCCGGTGGCTCAGGCGGTTAGAGCTCCGTGCTCCTAACTCCGAAGGCTGCCGGTTCGATTCCCACATGGGCCAGTGGGCTCTCAAACACAAGGTTGCCAGTTCAATTCCTCGAGTCCCGCAAGGGATGGTGGGCTCTGCCCCCTGCAACTAAGATTGAACACGGCACCTTGAGCTGAGCTGCCTCCCGGATGGCTCAGTTGTTGGTTGGAGCGCGGGCTCTCAACCACAAGGTTGCCAGTTCAATTCCTTGACTCCCGCAAGGGATGGTGGGCTGTGCCCCCTGCAACTAGCAACGGCAACTGGACCTGGAGCTGAGCTGCGCCCTCCACAACTAAGACTGAAAGAACAACAACTTGAAGCTGAACAGAACCCCCCACAACTAAGATTGAAAGGACAACAATTTGACCATTGTTCCCCAATAAAGTCCTGTTCCCCTTCCCCAATAAAATCTTTAAAAAAAAAAACAAAACAGAAATGGAAACAGTGCTAAACATTGAAGGAGCTACTTCAAATATTTTATCACCTCATATAGCAAGTCTTCATTGACAATTCCCATATAAAAAAGCAAAGCCTAACATATTTTAAAAATCTTTATTATTCATTTAGAAAAGGTGCAGGTTAGACTGGTCTTTAAAAAAAAAACACGCTCAAAGAGGCAACTCCTAATCTACCACAGGAAAAAGTCAGCCAATGTCTACCATTGATCAATCTAGAAGTGGCATTATAAATAAGTTTTATCAGTTGGAGGTAAATAAAGAAGAGCAGAAAGTAGTCCGGGGAGCAGATTGACGTGTGGCAAAATTTATTTTTTGTTATAAGCCAAGTAATATTATTTGAATTTTAAATCTGTGTACACTGATAAAGCAAATACATCATTTTATGCAAAATTTAAAGACTATGGAAAACAGTTACAATTATAAGGGAAAATAAGTAAGTCTCTAGCACCCAAGGGTAAGGGTTTTTATATATCACAAAGCTTTAGGAAGGAAAGGCGCCTAAAGACCACCTCGTTTGCCTCAACTCCCAGACAATGAATCTGAGGAGCAGAACGGGGACGAGTCGGTGACCAGCAGCCTGCCCACCTCTTGCCTCTCAGACCACGCTCGATGACGTTATTCCAGGCTGGTTGCATGAGTATCACTCAGGCCGTTTAAACTACGAGGACAAAAAGAGCACCCAGATCCAGTAGACCTGAGGTCGGGGTCAGGAAAAGTCTACTTTTAAAACAGCCCAGGGATAGGAATGACTGCCCTGGAGAAAAAGTTCAGCCCCCAGCGAACACCTCCCCACGTCACAGATTGCTCTAGGAATACTCCTATGTAGATAAAAGACAAACTGAATTGCAGGTTTTTTGCTCACTCATTGATTTGTTCAAAGAATTTCGTTTCTTAAGAAGACAACTGCATAACCTAGGAATTCATTAAAAATTTATTATGCAGTATCAGAGTGGAAAAAAAGAAAATCTTGGCACATGTCTTTTTTACAAAGTTACAGGGTAATGGAGAAAATGGGCAATTAAATAAAGTAATTCAATAAAACCTGACAGCACTCTGACAGGGATACAAATAAAGCATGAAGAAAAGTGGTGTTTCACTTCAAAAGATTTACCTAAAGCCTGTATATGTTTGTAGCATACTGGGCCCCGAAAATGCAAGGAAAACGCTTGTCTTTTACTTTCTTGGCTGGATTCTCCTTTTAAAGTAGTATCAGGTTTGTGGAACAGACATAGTACTTGGCTCTATGGTAAATACAAATAATTGGAAGGCGAGACCTAGCCTAGTCCCAACAGCTTGCTGGCAAAAATGTCTGCCACTCACCTGCCTCTGCTGAAGTCAACTGAAAAGGATGACCAGGACACCTCATCTTGCTAACTCAACCTAGTGGCTCCCCTTACATCCCACTTGCCAGAGTTAGGTTAGCTTGCATGTTTTCACAGGGATAGCCTGTGGCTACAGATTGCAGATTTTTCTTCCACAAAGCACAATGAACTCTTTAACCTTGGTTTCAATCACACAACATTCTAGCCAACCTAAGTATTTTATTCTTCAAGAGCTCCAAACCATCATGACAAGACTGTAGCCTCAGTAATTAACTCTGCATTTCCACATCACGTAAATGAACTATCAATCTGCAAGGATTTATGAGCACCTACTGTGCACTAAGCATTATGGCAGATCAGGAGTTGCCTCCTGGAGTTTGTGAAAAAGGCAATCTAACTTTCCCCTCTGCCAAACAAATAACGTAGCACAAAGTAGTATCTACAAGGAACTGACAAACAGGCAAGAACTCACAAATTAAGAGTCACAAACAATCGGAATACTGCCTTATGTTTGGGAATTGGGAGGACATTTGCCTTCAAGAGTGGAAAGTTGCTGATTCCTTTATTTAAGCCTTAAAATGAGATCGTAAAAGTTCTGTTTCCATCAGGAGTCCCTGTAAATTTCTTTGGATATCAGTTATACCCATATAATTCCAAAATATACAGCAATAGCCGTAGTCTCACTCCAGAATTTCTGACACAAATTTCCAGCCGTGGTCTGGACACCGACACAAGAAAGACATAAACTACAAGTTATGATCAGAGATGAGGCAAGATAAAAGAATGGCTTTAGAATGACTTAGGGGTCTTAGTCACGAAATCACAGATGCCCCCTGCCCAGCACCTGTTGCAGGGGGAAACCCAGACCACAAGTGCACCTGTCAGTGGTACTGGGATTGGCACACCATTTCACAGTAATAATGGGGAAAGCACCCACGGCGATGTTCTTCTCTGGGGAATACTGTCTGCTTGTAAACAGCAATGCAAATGTGTCCTGGAAGGGTCACCAAGCTGTAGCGTTCTTACAGGAAGAATAAAATTACCATTCTGAGTAATACTGGAGAAAAAAACGACATCTTAGTGCAGTGGTGAAAGGCACAGGATCTGGAGCTAGACTGACAGGGATGACAGACCCGCCCACCACTTTCTAGCTGTGACACCTTAGGCAAGTGCCTCATTCTCCTCACCTGTATGTTGTAAACACATATTGTGCTAATACATATAATGACCTTAGAAGACTGTCTGCCCTCCAGTAAATGGTCAGTAAATGTTAGCGGTTAACCCTTCTGAAAAAGGAAACACAATAGAATCCTTAACAGCATGTACTCCGGAGCCTCCCTTGACTGGGTTGGACCCCCAGCTTGCACATTTACTGGCCGTGTGACCTTGGGCAGTTACTTCCTCCTCTCTGGGCTTCGGTTTTCTCACGTGGAAAATGGGAATAATAATAGTATCTCGGAGCGTTGTAGAGGAGTAATTGAGTTACGGTAGGTTAAATCATTTAGAACAACAGTGCGTGTCTGGTTTAAAGGTTTACTGCTACTATTACTACTTCTTTACAAAGTGGCTAGTTTTCAGCTGTGGTTTCTTCTTTCTCTTCCTCCAACTTTCCTTTTGAAAAATAAGCCTAGAAATTTAAATAATAGATATAAAACCTACAGTTTTACCAAAAGAGCTATATGCTAAGTATCAGTGAAGAATATCAGCAGCTTGTACTATTAATGTGGGCATGTTTCTTTCCAAGTGATACCCATGTGCCCTGCACCAGTGCCGTCCAATGTTAGATATTTGATGAGCTTTCTGATAGTTCATCAATCTTGACTTAACCGAAGATGCTTGAGACCAAAAAAAAAAAAAAAAATCTGCCTTCACTATGAATCGCCTAAAAGAAAGAGACCAACAACTGTAAAAGAAAAAAATTAATCAGCAAGTCATGGCACAGTCAAAAAGGAAGCAACAGAAATCTTTCCAGGTCAGGAGTTGGCAAACATTTTCTGTGAAGGGCCAGAGAGTAAATATTTTAGGCTCTTTGTGCCTCAGTTCCTGTGGCAACTACTCAACTCTGCTGTTGCAATGCAAAAGCATGTATGAGTGAGTGTAGCTGTTCACTGCCCCCCCAAAATTTTTATTTATGGACACTGAAAATTGAATTTCATACAGTTTTTCACATGCTATGATATAGTCTTACTCTGATTTTTTCCACCAACCATTTTATATATATGTATAATTTGTGTGTGTGTGTACATATACATATATATACATATACATATATATATAATTCTTAGCTCAAGAGTTGTACAAATACACAGGGTGCCAAAAAAGTATACACATTTTAAGAAGGGAAAACTGTATTAAAATTGTAATACTCAATATATACCGTAACAAAAGACTACAAGCCACGTTTGACTTCTGCAATTACAAGAGGTGCTCAAAGTGGTTACCATCAGCGTCCAGACACTTCTGATTACAGCGAACTACTGCTTGAGCAACGCTGACCAAAGTGTCCACTTGTATACATTTTTTTGGCACCCCCAGTATAAGTCTCAGGTCAGATTTGGCCAACAGGCCATAGTTTACCAACCCCTGTTCTAGGTGACTTTTAAAGAGTAAGTATACCAAAATGATGCCCAGAGCCAAATAAAAAGGGAAGAAAGCAGTTAATCTGCCCAAAATGCCTAGACTTCTGTATCTTCTCACTTCTCCTTATCCAACTCTATGCCACTAAAACAGCCCTTGCATCTTTAAGACAGCCTTCTCTCCAGGCTCATCTCCTTACCCTTGTAAACAAGCTCATAGTAACCTATCCCAAATAAACTTTTCCCCATTGTTACTTGATTGCCGTGTCTATCATGCTCTTTTCCTTCTCTACCAATTTCTGAAGGAAGCCCTCTTTACTCACTGCTTCCTTCTTTACCTCCCTAATCTTTTGAAACTTGGCTTCCATCCATACCTCTCTACTAAAAGGGTCTCAGTCACCATGATAAAATCACCCACTGCAATGACCTTTTCCTTATCCTTCGAGGTCCTCAACCTCTCTGCAGCGTTCAACTCTTCATCAGTCCATTCTTGAAATTCTTTTCATTTTGGCTTCCTAAATCTGTACTGCAGGTTTCCCCCCTACTCTTCTTACAGATAACTTTCTTGCAGGCTACTCTCTAAAAGAAAGCAGTCCTGCAAGGTTCAGACCCAGAACGGAACTTTTTCCTAACTTCCTTTCTTGGAGGTTTCAAACACACCCATACTTTACTGTCACTGTAAATGACTCCAAATCTCTCTCAATAGCTCCTACTGGAAGATAACCTACTGGTACTACCAACTCAACGTGTCCAAAATCAAACTTAACATCTTTCTCAAATCAAATGCCTCTTCCTGCTTCTATTTTAATTGTTAACCAGCTTTGAAAGCTCTGGGTTATCTATGTGTCTAGGCTGTGATAATCCACTTATAAACAGTACAGCCAATATATAAAATGCTTAGGGATAAATTTAACAAAAAATGTGCAAAGACCTGCACACTGAAACTATAAAACGCTGTTGACAATTTAAAGATAGCCTAAATATAGTTGGCCCTCTGCATGTCAGGTTTTACCTCTGTGGGTTCAACCAATCGCGGATGGAAAATATTCAAGAAAAAGAAATCCCAGAAAACTCTAAAAAGCAAAACTTGAATTTGCCACGCAACGAGCACTACACTGAAGTGAATGAGGTGACGTGTAAGCACACCCTGCTGTAACCTATATGTAAATGTAGGTTATATGCAAATACTGTGCCATGTTATATAAGTGACTTGAGTATCTGTAGATTTTGGTATCCACAGGGGTCCTGGAATGAATCCCCATGGATACCAAGGGACAATTATAAATGGAGAGTTATACTATGCTCATGGATTGTTAAGATGTCAACTGTCTCCAAATTGAAACACAATTCAACACCATCCCAAAAAAATTTCAAAATTATTCTGTAGAACTTAACAAGATGATTCTATAATTCGTATGAAAATGCTAAACACCTAGAACAGCCAAAACAATTCTGGGGAAAAAAATAAGAAAGGTGTAGCACTTTACATGACTGATTTCAAGACTTGTTATAAAGCTACAGTAATTGGGACAATATCATATTGGCATCAAGATAGACGTTTAGAGCAATGGAATAGAATATGATCCAGAAATAACCTACAATACAGAGCCAAATGGGTTGACAGCAGTGCCAATGCACTTCAATGAGGAAAGAATAATGGGACTGAAACAACTGAGTATCCATATGGAGAAAAGTGAATCTCAACTCTTACACCCCACTATATACAAAAGTTAACTCAAAATGGGTCATAGATCTAAACGTTAAGGGTGAAAACTATAAAACTTCTAGACTAAAACATAGAAAAAAATATCAGTGGCCTCAGATGAGGCAAAACTATATAAACTGGACAAAAAAGAATGAATTATAGAAGAAAAAAATAGATAAAATGGACATTATAAAATTTTAAAAATTATTCTTCAAAACATACAAGAAAGTGAATAAGCAAGCCACTGACGAGGAGAAAATATTTTCAAAATATATACCCAAAAAGAACTTGTATCCAGAATATATTAAGAACTCTTACAACTCAATAATAAGATGACCCAATAAAAAAGGGCAAAAAATTGGAATATTTTGCCAAAGAAAGTGCACAGCAAATAAGCATATGAAAAGATGTGCGTCATTAGTTATTAAGGAAATGCAAATTAAAAACAATGAGATACCACTACGCATGCACTAGGACGGCTAAAATGAAAGTGTTGGCAAAAACGTGGAGAACCGGAACCCTCCCTCATACATTGCTAGTGAGAATGTAAACAGCAGAGCCACTTCGGAAAACAGTTTGACAGTTTCTTGTAAGATAAACATACACATGTCTAATGACCCAGCAATTCCAATCACAGGTATTTACCCAAGAGAAATGAAAACATATGTCCTTAAAAACTGGAAACAACCCAAATGTCCAGCTGGTGAATGGACACAAATTGTAATATATACACATACCGTTGTGCGCCAGACATTTCAGTCAACAATGGAGCACATACAGTGGTGGTCCACTGTATATATAAACACACAGATATGCAAACTTGTGATGTTGAGAGAAACGGCTGAACCCGACTACAACTTTGAATGTACTACCACCAGCTCAGGGTGGTTCAAATAGATGAGGCGGCTTAGGATGTCCCCCCAGCTCTGTGTCCACCTGTGACTGAGTGGTGCCAGGCGTTGGCACAGGAGGGAGAGGAGTGACAGGGGAGGAAGGGAGCCTGGGAACCTGCCCCCTGCTCATTCCTACATACAGACTCGTACACACACACACACACACGCACGCACACACACACGCAGGCACACACTCGTGCACTCACTCACTTCGCTTCCCTTCATTTCTCTTTATCTTTTCTCTTGGTCCTGTTCTCCTCTTCCCCCACCTCCCCCTCTCTCTCTTCAGTCCCTCTCCCTTTTATTATCTCTTGTCTCAAGCTTTATCTCTGGGTCTCTTTCGATCTCTGCTCTTCCTTTCTCTGCCCCCTTCCTTTCTTCTCTTCTTCCATCGCTCCTCCTCACCTCTACTCTCTCTCCAATGGCACCTCCCTCCACAGCCCTCCACCTGCCCCCCAACGGCTGCACATGCCCCCACACACACTTGATCTTTTATACTGTATTTTTACTGTACATTTTCTATGTTTAGATATGTTTGGATACACAAGTACTTACCACTTTGTTACAACTGCCTATAGTATTCAGTACAGCAACATGCTGTACAGGTGTGTAGCCCAGGAGCAACTGGCTGTACCATAGAGCCCAGGTGTGTAGTGGGCTCTACCATCTAGGTTTGTGTACGTGCCCTCTGTGATGTTCACACAATGACAAAATTGCCCAATGACGCATTTCTCAGAATGTATCCCCATCATTAAGCAGTGCATGACTGTAAGGGAATACTACACAGCCATAAAAAGTAACAGACTGCATGCAACACAGTATCTCACAGGCAATAGTTAAATGAAAGAAGCCAGACACTAAAGACTGCATACTGTTTATTCCAGGTGCAACTACAGAGAAGACAAACTACAGGGCTAGAAAGCAGTTCAGTGGTTGTCAGGGGCCAGGGGAATGAGACTGACTGAAAAGTTCAAGGGACTTTTTAAGATGTTGTAAATGTTCCATATCATGACTGTAGTGGTGGTTACACTACTGTAAATATTTGTCAACTGACAGGTTAAAATTGGTCAACTTTATTGCTTGCCAATTAGCTAACAACAAACCCCCTCTGGGATGCACTTTGCCATTTCTCTTTCGTTCTGAACACCATCACGCCATCATTTCCTTGAGGTCTTAGCATCATTCACACACACGTAACCAGTCACCCACCTCATGCTTCCCCTCGCCACTCTATTCTACATATGTCATGTTAATCCTCCTAAAACACAGCTCTAATAACCAAACAACTTCAGCTGGTTCCCCGCTGTCTACAAAAGTACAAGGTTCCCAATGTGGCATTCCGGTTCCTCTACGAAGTGTCTTGGGGGCAGGAAACGTCTTATTTACCTTTGCATTCCATCAGCAGCACTTTGAACTGTCCTTTGGCATTCAGAAACTACACACAGTGGGATTTTAGAAATCTTCTGACTTAATAGGTCAAGTTACATGACACTGCGACTGTGGGAGGCTGAAAAATGGCCCCCCCAGCACCCGTGCCCTAATCCCTGCAACCTGTGACTGCTACTCAGACGGTAAAAAGGTGGAGGTCGGGTCTCTGCAGGTGTGATTACACAGAAGGTGTAAAAAAAATGTATATACATTTTAAGAAAGAAAACAACTATTAAAATTGTAATACTCAATATATACTGATAAAAAGTGAATACAAGTCACGTTTGACTTCTGCAATTACAAGAGGTGCTCAAAGTGGTTACCATCAGCGTCCAGACACTGCTGATTACAGCGAACTACTGCTTGAGCAACACTGACCAAAGTGTCCACTTGTATACATTTTTTTGGCACCCCAGTATTAAGGATTTTGAGGTGGGCGATTATCCCAGATTATATGGGTAGACCCTAAGAGCAATTACATGTATCCTTATAAGAGGAAACAGGAAATCTTGACACACAGAGGAAAAGGGCATATGAAGACAGAATACAGAGATTTCTAGATGCTGGCCTTGAAGATTGGAGCGATGCAGCCACAAGCCACAGAATGCCAACTGCCACAAGAAGCTGGAAGAAACAGATTCTCTCCTAGAGGGCGAGTATGGCTCTAGTGACATCTTGATTTTAGTCCAGTGATACTGAATATGGACTTCTGGCTTCCAGAATCAGAACAGAACACATTTCTGTCATTTTAAACCAGGCATTTGCGGAAATTTGTTAAAGCGCTCATAGGACATTAATACGTCTATCTTTACAAACAAACAAAGTTCTCGAGAGTAAAATACTTTACTATACAAATACAGTAAAGCCTTAGCAGCTTCTTGCTGGATTAGTGTCAACAACAAAGTTTTATAAACAAAATTTAGTTTCTTATATTTTGCAACTGAGAAAAGAGGAAATAGTATTTGTAATGTCTCCTAGAGCAGTTAATTCTTCATTATCTCAAGTTCTAACCAACATATTCAAAGTAGCAGAGTACTTAACAAATAGATTTCACTTAGGTTGAGTGTATTGATTAAACTTACACAATTAGCAAGAGACCAACTGAAGATTTAGGATCTTAAGCCAAAGCCCATGCTCACCCCACTGTACTATGCCTATTTCAGCTCCAGTGTCAAGATAGCAAACAAATATTTATTACTAATTAATGAACCCAGGAATGAAGTGTTCTTTCCATTCCCCAGTTTAAATGCAATTCCTACTCCCTTCTGCCTACTCCAATTCTAACCCACACTATATTACGTCTTATTAGAGTAACAAAACCCTGATATTTCCCTTCTCTAGACTTTTTATAGTTCTTATATTCTAGCCCCAATTTTAACAGTAAATTAGTGTTCTTTGTATAATTCTTTAATTAATAAATGACTTTATCCCTACTCTGCTTTACCTATGTTCATTAGATAAAAGAAAAATGATTGTAAAAGCTGTGATAGAATCTTATTTTGAGAACTACAAGAATTATTTTTGTTTCGAGCATATATTAGGGTCTTTTACATAATGTATCATTGAAGTGTCATCTCCCCAGAAAACACTATCCTCCTTCTCGGCATCAGAACAGATTAGCTCCTCACTGGTGATGAATGACTACCAATTACTATTTTTCTAAACCTGTCATAATGCAGATGGAATTTTTCTTTCATTGGGATTACTGACTAATCATTAATCAAGAGTGCTAAATATAGGAAAACTGTTTAATGGAGAATAATAAGTAGATATATTTACTGTTGAGAACTCAAATTCATATACCCTAATAATAAAAAAAAGACAGGAAAAAGACAGCAATACCATCTGGTGGAAAGTGCAAAGGAATAGTAAGGGTCATAGACAGATAGTCTGCCAGCCTGTACCCGCCCATCTCTCTCTCTGTCTCTCTCTCTGTCTCTGTCTCTGTCTCTGTCTCTCTCTCTCTCACACACACACACACACACACACACACACACACACTTGGATATAATTAAAAATACGATGGTGCTAAAACATTTCATAGTTTGATTTTTCACCCTTTCAAAAAATCTAGCAACTGTAACAGTCATAGCTTGAATGCTCTGACAAAAGTCCAAAAGCCATTATTGAACCAAAGTTTGCTTTGAAAAATCCTTTTACTCCGGTTACATACTACCCAGGACTTCTTAGGCAGGAAAGATGACCTTATTTTTTGTGTGTGTGCTGTTATATTTGTTTAAAAAAAAAACTGATTCAGTAAAAACATGTTTTATTCAATATTGACTCAGTTTGAAAAAAAATGTTTTGTGGGATATGTTGCTCTTCGGTGAAGGTGAGTGATGCATAAATCTGGGTTTTTAAAAGCTCCCCAGGGATTCCCCTGTGTAGGGTTCTCCAGGGTGAGAACCACTAGCCTGAACTAAGGAAATGACAGTAGAGAGGAAAGAACAGATGCGAGAGCATTACAGGATCCATAGGATTTGGTGACTCACTGCAGAGTCAGGGGGAGTCGGGGTGACTTCTGGGTTATTGACTTGCCCGTGTGGCTGGACGGTGGTGCCATCAATCATCAGTGCAAAGGAGAAAACTCTGGAAACTATGAAACAATACGCACGCTTCTTCTGAGAAACGCGGCCTTCCCCTCTCTGTTCTACAAGTTCCACAAAGGCGGACACTGTGTCTTGCTCATTTTGTCATCCCTAGCATAGCAGCTTGCACCTAACGAATGAACTACATTTTTCCGGAATGTCATTCAACTCTGCTAAGTCTTGTCTGCAAGTCAGTGGTGTCACTTACACATCTGTCAAAACCTCACTCTACATGGCACTGAACACAGACAGGGCTGCTGCACAGGAGATGCTCAACAAACATTAGCTAACTAGCTCATGTTCACCCCAAAGCTAGTGTGACAGGAGATGCTTCCAACCGCCTGCCAGCTAAGACAGAACCACCCGAAGGTCTCGTATATTAGGCATGGCAAACCATGCCCCAAACTGAGGTCAGGACATTTGTTCTCAAACCCGTCCCCCACTTCCTGTTAAGTCTAGCCAGTACCGAGTGACCCAGACCTAGAACCCTTGAGTCCTATTTGAGCTCTCTCCTGCCAACATGCAAACAGGCTGTAAGTGTTGTCTTTTCTACCTTCTCTAGTCTCGCTCATATCGGTCCTCACCAGCGCTAAGCCCCTCACCCAAGGACTCACCATCAGCTGCTACAGCCTCCCTTCCTCCCAAATCCATCCCCTGCCCTGTAACCAGGTGAACATGCCTCAGACAAGTCTAGTCGTGTCAATACCTTGGCTGACACCTGTTAGTAGCCTCATTCCATGGCCCACAGAATAAATCCAAATGCTTAACCAATCCCTTCATAATTGGCCCTTGACATACTTTTCCAACCTCATGTCCCACTATGCTTTCCACCAAGAATAGTGGCCTCTTCCCACTGCCATCTCTCCCCAAGTCCAAAAGAGACCTATTTGTCAAAGCCCATCTCAAGCACTATCTCAGGCAAAGGCCTTCCCTGACCACCCAAAACATACTCCCCACTACTTCCCCAAAAAATCTCTTCCAGAGAGTTCTGGTCAAAATGGCGGAGTAGATAAGGCAGTACTATGCCTGCGTCCTCCCACAACCACATCAAAAATACAATTAAATTATCGAACAGTCAACCTGGAGAACCGGCTGAAGACTAGCTGAAAATAACCGTATCTAAGAATATAAAGAAGCCACCCTGAGATCAAAATCTGGGAAAATTACAAAATTAAAAACAAAAATCTCTTCCTATTCTGAATTTCCAAAGTAATTCTAAGCATTTTTCACCTTCCACCTAACAATACTTTCTTATATGCACGCTGTCCATCTCCCTTCCTAGACTTTCGAGTTCCCTGTGACTAGGCTCTAGGTCCGGCTATTCTTTTTTAACCAGCCACTACCTCTCCCTCCACCCCCGTTCCATGGTCATCCCATCCGCCGCCCCACAGTGCCTTACCAGGTGGAGTTTCCTGGCCTACTCAGAATCAACAAGAGATACTGAGGACATAATTTCTCATTTTGTTGGGCATGACTGTAAGTCATAATAAGATCTCAACTACAGGCTCGGTGGCTCCCGTAGTTGGCGCTGTGCTCCTAACACTGAGATCGCAGGTTCAATTCCCAGATGGCTCAGTGAGCTGCGCCTTCTACAGCTAAGACTGTGAACAACAGCTCTCCCTGGAGCGGGGCTGCCCTGAGCAGCTGGAGGTTGGCGTGGGCTGCCTAGTGCTGCCGCTGGCTGCTGTGTGCTGCTGTGAGTGGCCAGCAGCCATCTGCCGTGGGCTGCCGTGGGCTGCTGTGGGCTACTGTGAGCGGCCAACCGACCGACTGCCTCAGCCCGGGGGAGTGCACAAGGCTCATAACACCAGCATGGACCAGGGAGCTGTGTCCTACACAACTAGACTGAGAAACAACGGCTTGAACTGGAGTGGAGGGGCAGGCACAAGGGGAAAAAAAAAAAATCTCAACTATAGCAACTTGCATATCTCAGCATGATTCTCTAGCTCTAGTCTGGCACATCAACAGTCACTACAGTGAATGAATCAACCTTATGAAAAAAATCCTCAAGGAGAAAGCTAATAAAGAAAGGAGTGGTATAGAAAGGGAAATGCTTGAGATGTCTCCAGACTATATGCAATGGACATTTGTTGGATGAATAAAATAAATGAAGAGATAAATTTCAACACCAGAAAGACAATAAAGTTTCTTCTTTCCCTATTTCTACTAGACTATACTGTTTAAGCATTTTTCTGGAACAGGGCTGTCCAACAGAACTTTCTGGAATGATGCAAGTGTTCCATCAATCTGTGCTGTCTGCTAGTATGGGAGCCACTAACCATACAGCTATTGAGCACTGGGAATTGGGCTACTCTGACTACAGAACTAAATTTTCAGTTTGATTTCATTTTAATTAAGTTTAAGCAGCCATATGTGGCCAGTGGCTACTGTATTGGCCAGTGATGGTCCGGATGTGGAATGTCTTCACCTTGTTACTTGATTGTTGTCAAAAGTATTTTCCTAACCAAATTCCAGGAAGTTAATAAAAGTCCATGATCTATTTTCTGTTCAAACATAACCATCTACATTTTTTCCAATTTTCACTTTAATTTTACTGAAGAAGAGAAGGGAGGGGATAGTGGTTTAAGAGGAGTCTAGGAGAAAGACTGCATTTCCAAGGGTTAAAATATCAACTTTTTAGCATAGTTGCTAAAAGCATTCTTTTGTATTATTTCTCTTGATCGTCACAGTTACCTTTGAGATAGAGAATATACCTCTTTCAAAGCTGAGAAAACTGAGACAGAGCAATAACTGCCTTGCCTATGATCACAGCTTAAAACTAGGATTCAAATCCATGTCCAACTGCAGAGACCCAGCTCTTGAGCCTTACACTGTAACTGCTAAGACTAAAATGGGCTGGATGAAAAGTAGGTTAGGCAGCTCCCAGCAGACTTATGTCACTCAGAGCACATTAAAAGCTGGCCCAGCCAGCTTACTTGACAAGAGAGTGAGGATGTATCCAAGCAACTTTTCTTGATGTCTGGTAAATGATGTTCAATAAATTCATCTGCTCCTTCAACCATAGAAATAATTCTAAATTGAGAGATACAGCAGTGAACAAAACAGAAAGTCTCTGCCCTCATGGGGTTTATATTCCACTAAGGGAACTAAAAAAAAAAAAAAAATTAGGAAATTTCTAAGGAGGTGAGAACTAAACAGACACCTGAATAACAGTCGGTTAGCTGTGTAGACAAATTGAGACTGTTCCAGGCAAAAGAACCTGCAAGGACAAAGAAGTAGAGGTAGAAGCATACTGGGAATGTACAAAGAACAGCGAGGAAGTTGTGGCAAACGCACGATGAATGAGAAGTAGAAAATAAGGTCACGGTGTTAACCAAGGGTCAGACTCTGTTGGGAGCTGAAAGTCATTGTAAGGCTTTGGAATATATTTTAAGATCATGGAGAGCCACAGGAGTGGGGAGGGGAGGTGAAGGGGTAGGTACGTGGAGAAGAGTGGGAAAGCCATGATCTGATTTACGTTTTAGAGGGAAGACTAGAAACTCTATAAAAACAGGCTGCGGGGAAGCAAAATTAAGGAGAAAAAGTAAAAGCAGAAATTCTGTGTAGGAGGAACTTTTTTGAGGGATGAAGGAAGCTTAGATTAGTAGGACAGCTGCAGAGATGTAGGATGGAAACTAATTTTAGGACAGACTTGAGCTAAACGTATATGGTCAAACCAATACTCACGGATGGATGGAAGGAAGTTTGGTTTCTAAGCAAGTCACATTAAGAAGTTATGGTATACTCAGTCTCTCCGGGTTCTATTTACTATTCCTAAGCGTTATTTCCACATGCTCACACACTCATACCACCAAACAAAAAACATCAGAGACAGATAATCCAATCATTACATGACACAGATTTTTGCTACGTGTTTATATGTAAATGACTATCTCTGAACAACTGTAGCCGGCTCTGCTAAATTCTGATGAAGTACAAGCAGCATTAAACAAGTAACACACTTGCAAAGCATTTTTTAGTTAATCTTGCCTTCCTTTGCATAACAAGCACCTTCAGTTTAATAAACTAACTGGGCTAGAATGCTCCACTCAAGTCGTACTAGTCAAAGTTTGCAACACTGTTTCTAAAGAGTTTAAATCAGAACAGAGGCCAGGAAATTGGGACACAAAAAAGGTACAAGAAAACTGTGAAGTCAGAACCTCATGACTGTGCTCAACTATCCTCCCTTGTCAGTGTAACCCTAAAAGGGTGTTTTGTTTAAAGTGTGTACTCCGCTGGCTTGATGTCTCTCAAGATCAGCCTAGCACATACCTCACCTCACTTGCAGGGTAACATTCCGTATACTACACCTGCATGAGCTCCTCAGGGCTGGAACCTGACTGCAAAGCAGAAGCAGGTGCTCTGTAGAACTGCTGAATGAAAACCCAGCTGCCCTCCACAATTCCAACCTTGGTAATGTACTCCCAAAACACCCAACTTCTCTTCCTACTGTAAAAGTGCTGGACTACCCATGAACTCGCCCAAGGCCTTCCTGAACCCTTCTATCCCAACCTCACTGCTCTGAGCAACCAGCTGCATTTCGCAGGCTGCCTGCTGTTAAGCAATGTTATACAACATTCTGTGATTTATCCAAAAACTAGCTTCATGGGTGCCTTAGCTTTCTTTCTGTTCCTTTTATTCCTCCTCTGCTTTCCTTCAATATTCATCTGATATTTCCCCCCCCCTCCAGAGGAGTCTAACATGGTAGAAAGGGCAAAGACAAAAACTGGGTGCCAATCCCCACTATCTCTGTAACTTTGGCCTCAATTCCTTTATCTACAAAGTGCAAACAACACATATGCCAGGCCTCCTTCACAATGTTTTTCACAAGTCTAATCCAAATGAGAAAAGCCTGCAACTGTCATGTGCCGCCCAAATGTAAGATCCACGACAGGTTCAGACAAGACACAGCTCAAAACCAGTATGACCAAAACAAACAAACAAACAAACAAACAAACAAACAATATAACAGGTTGTGACCAGCACCTTGCTTTCACTCAAACATTAAGTCAAATAAGGAGTATTTTCCTCCAATAATGGGATGAATAAATAGGAGAAGCACACTGGCCAGGTCTCACAGAGTCACTGTAGGGTCTCTGGAAGGTAACTCCCCATTTCTGGGCCTTCTTTCCCCCCACCTGCAAAATAAAGCTTTGACAATGAAAGATTCTAATATTGCTATGTTAGGAGAGGCAGAATCTGAGAGACCAAACCGCATTTACCTGCAAGCTCATGAAGACAGCACCAGAAAAGAGGCTCAAGACTACAGACAAGACTACAGACTGAGAGGCAAACGAGCAGAGGTCTCGGTTAGCACATCACTTAGGCGCGGTGCGACCTTGGCCAACTCCCTTACCAAGCAAACCCCCCTCCTCCCTCCACATCTGTAAACCTGGGCAAAGAATCCCAGCCGGCCCGGATCCAGGGGCAGCTGGGGAGTCCAGAGACTACAGTGAGCGCGTTTGGCACGTTGGCCAGCGACAGCTCTAGCTCTCCCCGACCCCTCATCCCCGGAGGAGTCCCAAGCTCTCCCGCAGGCGAAGGATGTACCCCTTCCGGACGCGGGACGTGCCAGGACAGCAGTTTCGATTTCCTAAGGAGAAGGGTTACTTCCCCCGCCGTCCCAGCACTGCCGGGAATCAAAGGAGCCTCCCCGGCCGCCCTCGGGATCCCGGCAGCTGCACTCAGTCCCGGCACCGGACCACCGAACCGGGCTCCGCAGTCCGCCGAGGTCCCGTGGGGTCCGGGACCGCCGCAGGGGCGTTGCCATAGGAATAGCGCTCAAGACCCCGGCCCGCACCGCCCGGCAGAGGCTGCAGAGGAAGGCTCGCGAGACCCGCTGTGCCCCACGCGACCACGCCCGGCCGATCCCTCGCAGGGCTGCTTGGCCCAGCCAGCAGCGCCCCCACAGCTCCGCGCCTTCCCGCGCGGCTCCACAAAAACCCTACCTTCCGCCATGTCGGGCCCGGCCCTGTCTGCAGCCTCGCGAGAAGTGCCCCGCTCGACTGGGGCGGTGCGTGACGGCGGCCCCAAACCTCGCGAGAGTCCTGGGAAGCCTGGCGAAGGGAGGAGGCGGGACTAGGAGAAAGCGGTGAATGAAAAGCGAAGGGGGTAGCCGGCCACCGGAAGAACCGGGAGCCCGGCTCTCTTCGCCGAGTGCCTTCGAGGCTCGGGGCTGATCAGGCACTGACGGGGTTCTAGCATAGTCCACGCCTTAGGGAAGGCAGTGAAAAGGATGGACATACGAGCGTGGACTACGCTTTGGGAAAACTTGGCCGTGGGAGGGTCTAGAGAGGAGTGTTGTTGGTCTTTGTAAAGATGTGACAAGCTGAGAGAAAAGAGCAAAAGAGGAAAAGGCTAATGACGACGGTTCAAGTTCCCTGGGGAGGCGGGATGCCCTGAAAGCAGAAGGGATTCGGGAGAAGGGATTAATTTTAGACTAGAGGCAGGTCACTATTATTTTACTAAATAGGACACAAGAACACGCATGCAGATAGGTGTTCAGGGGGGAAAGAGATATCAGGGAGATTGCTTGATGACATCAATTTTATGATCGAAGTTCGTAGGCAAGGGGACCACAAGAGAGGGAAGAAAATTTGGGAGAGGACTCAGGTTGGAAGGCCTGGCATCAAGTGTCTCCCATACGTATTAATTTATTTTTTCTAGCAGAACTCAAGCCATCTGGCTGCAGAAGCAGCGAATACGGATTCTAGCATTTGCCCAGGGTTTAGGATTTATTCCCAAAGAGAAATTGAGAATGCTGTAAGAATACAGCTCAGGGGCAGACTGGGTCAAGACTGAGGTAGGAGTCAGGTAACTGCAGTCTCTCTAATGTCGAAGACATTATGTCTTCAATATGAACAAGGTGGTGAGAGCCCTGTGGTCAGGGTGGCAAACTGAACTTCCTAAGTAGCAGTAGATGACCAAGTCCAGGACAGGGCCATGGAATACAACAGGTGAATTGGAAATGAGAAGCTTGGAAAATTAGATATTAGAGTTTAGAGGTAGGGAAAGGAGACCGACCATAAACCAGACGCTGAAATCTTGATCAGGAATGTGGGGATGACTACTAGCACGAAAAGAGGTCTAAGGAGTAATATAAGTGAATAGCATGAGACCTTACAAAAAAGATTTTTACTCAAAAAGATTCAAGAATGCTGTATGTACCCATTCCTAGGAACGTCAAGACTTAAGGACTGCAGGCAAAGTGATGGCCTTGGAGAAGAGCCAAGAATGAAGGATGGTAGGTTGAAGGATCTGAGGACAGGATGAGGGCATCAGAACAGAAAATGGGAAGGATTTGAAATTGGAGAGGTTTTAGGTGCTGCCAAGATTAAGCATTAGTGGGTAGTGAGGTGCAGTGGATAAAGAATTTGGAGTTTAGAACATGGAAACAGGTCATGGACTTAAAATTTTGAGGACAAGTAATTCTGGCCGAGGGACACCTGGGATACGGAAGGGGAGAGGGTACTGAAATGTGTAAGAACCATGGTGTACTCAGGGAAATGTTGTTCTCCTGGTGGGAAACTAAAGATGTGAAGGAGAGGAGGTGGTTAGGGGAGCTGCATTGAGCAAGCAGCACTTATACTAAGGAGGGGAAGGGCATACTGTACTTGCCAGGCTCAATGGAGTTGCCATGGCTTAAAGCTTCTTGGTCAAGAATGGACTGTAGGTGTGCCAAATGGTGAGCCCTTGGGGCCATCAGGGTGGCCAGGTAAGCCAGTCTCCTCTGGCCATAAGCAGCCTCATGTTTATCTTAAGAGTACCCTACAGATATTTCCTGGGTCATAACATAAAAAAGACATAAAAGTGATTGGGAAGTAGTGTCATAACTGATGCCGGGATTTACATCTTATGACTTATCTTTGCCTTACAAGCACCAGCCTAACACCTGGCATACAGCAGCTGTACAGAATGTTTGATGAGGTGTTACCACTGTGAGCTGTATTGGGAGTCCAGAGAACTGGGTTCAAGTTTGGCTCTGCAACTGATTTGCTTTGTTGATTATGGGCAAGTCCCTGCAAGTTTTACACTGCTTTCTCAGCTTCTCCATCAATTTCAGAGGGATTTGGACTAGAATCCATTGTCCTTAATTATTTAGAGGGTCACAACCCCCTTTGAGAATTTGATGGGAACCAGGGAGTCAGACCCTCTTCCTTAGGGTGGCATACATGCAGGAATAAATTTGTGCCCTTTCAATTTGCTCTGACTACATGCCCACAGTCAAATGAGAACTCACCTTAAGGGATTTATTTAACTAACTCAAGGGATTGACTATCTCATCAAAACCTACTTTCAAGAAGACTTCTAGCAGAGGTGAAAGCACTCCTTTTAGAAATGGCTTCCATATAACCCTATCTCTGGACCCTGGTCTTCTGAGTGGACTCTTAATGGCTTGAATCCACTGAGCTACAGAGGACTTCTTAGTAAAGCCTATAAAGTAAAGCATCTGTAGTGCTCAGTGAACTACAACACCCAACAGGCTTGGATGGAGCTACATTAGATGTGACCTGAAATACAGACATCTTGAAAAATCTGAGCCCTCAGAACATGGTTCATTTTAGACCTAATTCAGGTTTTGCTATTAGATTAAGAGAAAGTTAGTATGGAGTTGTCTTGGACAGGGAACACGAATTGTGGAAGGGATAAATGCTGACTGCCTTAAGAACACAGGGAGGCAGTGCCATTCGAAGGCGGGAGGGAGGGAGGGGATCGGTGGTCCAATGAATTGGGTTCGAGTGCCAGCCTCAACACGTCACTCTCTATGTGACCTTGGAAAAGGTGTTCCTGAGGTTAAGGGTTCACAGCATCCAGTATGTAAGGAAGGTTGAGGAACTGAATCCTGGCCGTGAAGTTTATTTGCTCTACAATCATGCCAAATGAATCTGAACCTGTTTCCTCATGAGAAACTATTACTTTGGAGGATCCTTGTAAGAATTTGGCTAGATCCTTTACGAAACCTAGCACAAGCCTGCCACAAAGTAGAAGCTCAATACTAGGAACCTGATACTCAGTAAGAACTGGTGCTCATTCAAAATGAGATGTCACTATGAACACACGAGTGCTATTATTCCTAACGGATACTGCTGGGAAGGGAAAAAAGCAAGTATCTTTCCTCTATGCCTTCCTGTGCAGTTCCTGTCTTAAGATGTGTTCTGGCTGCCCTTTGTGAAAGCCTTTTTCTTCTCCTTCAGTTTATTCCACCTATGTGAATTGGATTCAAAATTCTTTAATCATTTCACTACAGCTCAGGTTGATGTGCTGACTCAACAAGCCAAAAAGCCTAATCCTACGCTGGCAGATTACACACATCTGAAACTGAACAACCAAAAATACCTAACCGTGGAAAAAATCTGCTCTGCAAACTGAGTCCTGTTGAGGTTTGCAGTCCTCCAGAAAAGGAAAAATTTAAATTTAACAAGGTGGTTACAGCCCTATCCTTATGAGGGGAAGGGAGAAAATCAACTGCTCGTTCCTCAAAGCCTCATACCTCACACACAGCAGGCACAAGCAAAAACCTCATTTGCATTTGAAGCAGCATGCAAATAATTTTTTGCTATATACCTTGAGAAGATTATGCATAAAACTGACTTAAAGTTCAGGTACATCATCTAGACCCTTCTATAATTTCATTTCAAATATATTTATCAGGGAAATTGTACTCTGAAAATGACTCCCAATCATCCCCAAATTGCTCTCAAGGATTTTCTTGTTTTTAACTCAGCTCTGATTAAGAGGTCTAGCTCCATGTTCTTTTCAGTTTGTAAGGAAGAGGCTTTAATAGCCACTGGCAACTTGTGTCCAGACAAACAAGCTTCCAACACGCCACACCATATATCCATAGGAACTATATGTAAGGATGCAGGGTGAAAAGCTGGATATTGACATCCTATTAAGGAAAAAAAAAAGTACTCAGTCTTACCTCCTTTACCACTAACTAAGTGATTCTGGGCAGTTATTTGGGCCAAGTTTGCCCATCTGTTTAGGGGATAAAGTGGTGATTTGAGAAGATTGACTGCGAGCTTTCAGTTCACATTTGAACTGAAAATGTCTTTCAGTTCACATCCAGAATCTTTACCTCTTAGCTTATCTTTATGGTAGAGCCAGTTTAAGCCAAAGACAAAATCCTCAATAATGCTCTAATGTGTGATCATTTTATTTAGGTTCTAAATCAGCATCACAGAAAACTCTGATTAAAGAGTGGTGCTTGGCCCCATACTGGAAAATTTAAAAGACTATTACATCAGGTTGGAAGTCAAGTTAACTTCCTATCCTCTGATTCCTTCTTTAAGTGAAGTTTCAAAAACTCTTTATCAAGGTTCCCCTGTGGGCCCTTTGGTATCATGTGCCGTTTATAGAGAAAGAATCCCACCATCTGCTTTTGAGACCTGCACCCTAAAACCAAAATAGCTCATGATACAGCCTCTAAGTCATCATTTATTGATTTATAGAGCACCCATCACATGATAGAGGTGCTTTACAATACAGTAAACATCGCAACAGAACTCACATAGTTAAATACAATCAACAAATTACAGAACTAAAAAAAAAAAAAAAAACTGGAATGAAGCAACATTATGTCAAATTTCAAAGATGCTGAGAAGTGGCAGTACAAAAAAGGTAATTCCACCAACTGGAGACCAGACGGGTAAAGATACACAGGCACCACAACCCCAAATGGGCAGATTTGTAGAGGGTGAGTGAGCATATAAAATTTCACAACCAAGAATGAAGGCCATGAAAGAGACCATGACACCCAAGGGATTGCAGAACTAGTGGAATAACCTCACAGAGCTATCACCTTATAATGACAAGGAAACCAACCTCGTATGGACTTTAAACTCACAAAAAGAGGCCAAAAAAAAAACCACTGAGTTAGTCCATCCCATTATGAGCAGACTGAAATCTACAAGCCTTGACAAGAGCTTGGAATAAATTTAGAAAGCAGCCAACAGTCCTATAATCCGTTAAGACTATGTAGATGTTGATAGTTGGCACAAGGTTAGGGAGAAAAATCCTTTTCCTAAAGCAGAGAGGAGTCACCTCACACTAATGATGAGGCACTGGGGGGACAAAAGCCACCTGGATCAGTGTCACCCGAGTGTGGTTTAATAACAAATGTAGAGGCATTTACATTCACACTGCCAGATGAACACTGGGAAAGGCACAGATGACACCTCTGACAGAGGAAAAGAAGTCCAAGCATCTATCGAGGCCTGTGTTTCCACATGTAGCACAGTAAGGGCACCAGGTGGAAAGGAGTGTGGAGACGTGCACTCATTCCTGGCTCTCCCCTCTACTCCCCGAGATCTAGCCCTAAACAACACATGGTTATACCAAAGTAACTGCATTAAAGTGGCGCTTAAAGTTCAAGAATAGTTGTCCCTGAGTTCCTAGGTCAGTTGCTGCTCCTTGAAGATTCAAATCACCAGGTTTTAACTCAACAGATCGCAAACAATAGGAGAGCAACATTCAGATTCTATTTTGCCTGTACAAGCAACCACCATGTGAACAATTTCTGATTTAAGAGTAAAAGGATTGCATTCAAAGTCCCAGGTAGGTATGCCTACTGGTACTTTGGAGCAACAATTTTTACAGTCTTTGAGAGGAAAAAAAAGTCACAAAGTTCTTGAAGAAAATTGGGCTACAATGAATAAAATCAAACAATTTTCACATTTAGTCATTACACATTTATGGTTTTTATAATGCTGCAGAGTGGAGAACAGCCTGGGATTTAGAAAAATCACTATTGTGACTACATCCTCAACCATTTTACTTCTGCTTTAAAAAGGACATGCAAAATTCACAGAGGAGTAAGCTACTTGCAGGAATCCTGTCACGCTCTTGCCAAAGCATTTCTCCAAACCCCACAGAGATGCACTCTTCTCACAAACACCATGTCCCACCTGGTACTGTCTCAAATTCTATCCCTTATATGCCAAAGACTACCACTTCCCAATCCCGACCTCACACCAGAGAGGACTCTGGGCCTGCCTTTAGCACTGCATATGCTCACCTTACCATTTCCTGAAGTTGTCTTAGAAAACTTATGATATGAAATATGCTCAAACATTAATAAAATCCAAGTGCACTATGTCAGTGACAGAATCTGTATGTCAAATAGCAAAGCATTTACACCTCTATAAATGCTTTGAGATTCACATAAGAATCTGGATAGAGCCCAATACATATACTGACACGGCCGTGTGATTTTCAAGTATTAAAAGTTTGTTTGCATAAGGAATCAACCTGAGATTTTTCTGAACTGCACTTCTCTGGCATTCAGTATTATAACCTTCATTCAATACAATAAAAGCCAACAACTTGACAATTATTGGAAAAAAATTGTATTTTGGAAGAACTCACTACATAAGGTGACAGAATTCCAAAATCAAATTACATGAAAATATACATCGCAATTTCTTTGTACAATAGTGAGAAAAATCTGCAGTATAGAAGAATAGAGGCAAAGAAATATGAAAAGGGCTGAGGAGAAGGGTATGAGGGTAAACAGCGTCTTTCATAGCAAACCCAGAAGTAGAAAGCCTGTAGCTCTGCATGCTTTATTCATCCAATCTTAACATTAGGTAACTGGACAGCAAAAATAAAACCAAATCAGAATTTTGTATAGTTTGGGGAAAATTTCGGTGTGTTGAATTCAGAACCAACTCTTTTTAGTTCTCAGGGATAATGACAGTTCAAGAGCTCTCAACAGCCAAAAAATGTTATTGCTACATCCAATTCAAGAGATGGGTACAACTAGAATACAAAAAGGACAAAGCACCTAGTGATGACCACTCCTCTGAAGTCATCATTAAAAATCAAGTAGTTGCCTATTAAGTATTTCAGTATTTGAACTAAATGATTTGGAAACTTTCTGACAGAAGAGATAAACGCAAAGGGGACTGTGTCAAAACAAAGAAGATACAAAAGTTTAGTAAGTGAAAAGAGTTTAATGAAGCCTCAATGGTTTAAAGAAAATTAAATGGAAACTTTTAATCCTAATTGCTTTTCATCTGACATGCTTTAAGGAGTCTTTTTAAACTGATAAGAAACAATGAGTAGGGGAAGAAAACCTGCTAAAATCTTTTAGAATTTACACGATTCTTATTCTACTACAAGAAAGCATTATTTGGTACAAGGTGTATTTGTGGATGTACATGAACAGTATATATATTATCCGGATCATGTTGTGCTATGTACAGGTCTTTACAATTCTTCCTGAAGGTTAAAACAGTTCATTAGAATTCAAATTGCGTAATCATCTGTAAGTTGGCACTTGTTAGGCTCTTGTCAGCATTGATACTGGCATGTTTTATTGCAGCCCAGTTCCAGCCAGTGTTTGCCAACTTGTTACAACAGAAGTCCAGCAATAGGTGGGTAGAGTGCAGGAAAAACAGTGCCATGTTTCTCAATTGGAGACCTACAACAAAACAAACAGCATTATAGAATACATTTATAAATTACAAAAGAATTTATTAGAAATTTTTATCCACATGCTATTTCTTTAAAAACAAATTCTTAATTTTATTTTAAGCTCACTTTTGTGTTTGTCCAATATGGTAGCCACATATGGCCAGTTCATTTTAAATTTAAATAATAGTAAAAAAGATTTTTCCAATTTAGTTCCTCGGTCACACTAGCCACATTTCAATTGCTCGATATAGCTAGTGACTGACTCCCTATTGGACAGAACATTTCCATCAATGTAGAAAGTTCTCTTGTGCAGCCTTAATTTAGATTTTTCAACACTCCAAATGTCTTTCAACTTATATCTGGAGTCAAAAACAGAAGAACTACTGTGATTTGGAGAACTACAGTCAAGTGATTTGAAATTTATGAATATTTAAAGATATTCAGAGAAAAAACTTAAGATTGCCACACTTCTCAACTTACTGAATTTTATCCAACTTTCTAGATTAGGTCCAAACTCATTTTCTCCATGAAGCCTCCCACAACTGACCCTCCATCACAATTATAGTTTTCTATTATTTTTGTATCTGCTGGTCTCATGCCCTCAATTAGCCTAGAAGTCAATAACCACATTTAAATAAAACAACTATCATCTCAGTGCTTATTATGTGCCAACCAGTATATGAAGTGATTTACACACTTATGTAACGCTCAATCACCATATGAAGGAGTTTTGCCTTATTTTACAGAGAAAAGTGAAGACAAGGTCACACAGCTAATAAGTGGCAAAGGTTCCTGCTCAAACAGTTAGGAAAACACTAAGTTCAATTTCCAAAACAAAAATATCTCATTTAATGATTGGACTTTTCAGAGCCTTTATGGTATTAATGTACGCTTTGACTATGTAGGGGGAGCAGAGAGGACAACATCTATTACTATTACATCAATCAAATGTTCCAGAAACTCAGAAACGTGTATTATGAGCCAAGGACAAAGAACTTGAATAGAAGATGACTGGGAATTCAAGAGATGTCATTTTAAACTCCTAACAAAGAAGTCAAATGTACTTAGAATTATGACAAGTATTTAACCCACACCAGACATGTTAAAAGTTGTGTGTCTTCTAAAGCCCCGAATGAATTTAGCAATCTTAAAATCACCCAAACTCAATCACACCAAAGCTCTGTTGTGCCTATTTCCCTCACTCAGACTACCTCCCACCGCCCTAAGGCAGCTCCTGAGCAGAACTACTAACTCTTTCCGAAGGGGTTGTACCGACCAATGTAAATGGTCCCTCGCAAAGCACTGACTGTACTAAATATGACTGAATCCCCTTCACCAGAATCAGGTTCTACCATTTGCACACAGATACACATAATGTGCACACATTATTTTATTAGAAAATCTAAAGACATATACTGACACTCAAGAGACATTGTTATGGAACAGGTATTGTAACGTTCAGGTAATGTTATTTGAATGTCTTTTCCAAAGACTACATCACACTCCAATTAATCCCTGGCCAATTAATCTCCCAGGGCTCAAAGAGCTTGGGTATTGAGTAAACATTCCCCTGTGATATGAACAAGAAATTTTAGAGCCACAAAATAATCATTTAAAACCTGTTTCTGTGTGAGGTTTTTAAAGAAAAATACTCCACTGAGGCCTGGCTGATGAAAGTCATTAAATACGTAAAGTCAGGCAATCCAGCCTTTTAATAGTGAGGACCCAGCTTTAAATAGCATTAGCTTCCTCTGGCAGGAATAGAAAAATCTATTTCCCCCCTTTGAATAAAATTTATTCTAAACAGAGAAGTGGCGTCAGTACAGAAAAAGTAAGTTTGTTGTTCTTTTCTGTAGAAAGAGAAATGTGAAATGGATTGCCTCTGTAACTGTCTAAATACTAAATGGCACTGACCTGAAACAGTCACTTACATTTTTGTAAGCACATTCCATTTCTAACTTAAAATATATCCTCTTGTAAAAATCACACACTTTTTATACCAATTGAAATTATATCAATTGTATGTCTTTATGAAGTAATGTAAGTATCTGTTTCTTCGCCTCAAACCTTCTCTTAAATGCTCCTGACTTACAAATTTGGAGATGGTTTACCTCTAAGAATGTAAATATCTTGTTCCATTTACTTGTAAAACTAGAATCAAATCATTCATTTTCTATGTGGCTACACAACTTAATCTTTCCAAAGACCTAAAAAATACAAAGCAGACAAGTGTGCTTCCAAATAAAAACCACTTTTGATGTTATAGACAATAATAAAAGTAATTCCTCGCTGAGATATAAGTGTTCCAATGATCTCAACCATTCTTAAGTGAAAGCAGTCCATGAGTTAAATAGCCTTGTATCAAGCAAGTTTTCCCCATTACTTTCACACAGATGCTTCCAAAAGTTCCAAGTCATCCTACAGTGCCACTCAATATACTTACTAGACAACAACTCTCCCCCCATCACCAATCCATTGGCTTTTCCCCCCAAACTGAACTATACTTACTCTTTTCCTCACGTCCTGGCATTGGTGAACATTCCACACCCACTTCCTTTCTGAGGTCTGCAACACCTCACTCTCCCAGCTCTCCTTCTTGTGACCAATGAGCCCACGTTTCTATTTCTGTTTCTTCCTTCTGTCCCCTCAATGTGGAAATTGTGCAAGATGCCCTCCTTGGCTCTAGTAGGTACTGCTCTCTACACCAAATGAATCTTCTTCTTTACTCTGGAGACTTCCAATCTCACCAGCAGCCCTGTGTCTAACCTCTGCCCTAACCATTCCCTATTTACTCATATGCTGACTTCTGCTCCCACTACAGCTCTTTATGTGGTTTAACCTTTTTTTTTTTTTTTTTTTTTAAATGCCTGGTCTAATTGGCCAGATGAACAGCTCTTTATTGGCAGGATAATATACCTATGGTACACCATACATATATCCCCTTCTTTCCCAGGAGAACAGTGCCTTTGCAAATGGCAAGCAATGAACAAATATTCATTGACAAGAACAGAAATGAGCTCATCTGTTCTTGGAGTTACCTCTCATTTCAAGATATAAATCTTAATCCTTAATAATAAGCAACTGTTAAAAAGGAAGCAGATATATATTACCGAGCTAGCAAAAGACCATGTTAAATAAAAAGTACAGGATGTATGCTATGTCTATCATTGAGCTAGCAAAACATCAAAAGACAATGTTAAACACAAAGACACATACAGCACACTTGTGTGTACAGGGGGAAAAGTCAGATTTCTGAAAGATTCAACTATTGTGAGTGGTTACTTCTGGGAGCAGAACTGGGAGGCTGTGATGGAAAAATGATTTACTTTAACTTCTATATATAAGCTTCTATATTCCAAATCTTTGTAATACCTATTTTGTTTCTGCAGTTGGGGATGAGGATGGGGAATTGAGCAAAGAAACAAAGGGGCAACAACAAAGAGTGAGGCAGAAGTGTAGAAGAACCACTAAAGGTAGCGGTCAGATTTAGAAAAAGGAACCTAGAGCCATGACATTTACAGGTAAGAGTAGAAGCTATTTCTAGAGGGATCATCACTAGTGTCAAATGCTAGAGATTAAGAATCAAAATTGAAAGTAAACCTTTGAAGTGACAAACAGGCATCCTTAGTTTTCTGTGGAGAGGTAAGAAAATGAGCCACATGTGCTGAAAGACTGAGTTTTTTTTAAAAAAGGCAAAGTTCCTTTGTTTCCCAGTCCCCTCTTCCTCCTTAAAGTTAAACACTATTGCAAATTTTAAGAGTTTTATGTATTTCTTCAAGTCCCTGTTTTTTAAAAACTTTTATCTACCACATAGTGGGTTTACTTTTTAATTTACGTAAGTGATATTGTTATTTTCATTTCTGGGTTGTTCTTTTCATTTTTGCTAATTACTTTTCCTACTCAGATTGTGTTTTTTGAGATTTAATTGCGTGATTATATGTAACTCCAAGTCTATATTGCACATTTTAGCTGCTGGATAATATTTCACTTTATCAATCACAATTGATCGATTCTACTGATGGGCCTTTTAAAAATAACACACAATGCTGCAAGCAATATTCTTGTATGTATTACCAAATTGCTCTCCAATGATGGCAGAACAACTTCACTTCAGTGTTTCAAGTACACTGTTTCCCCAAATCCTCACCAACATTTGGGTTTCTCGAACGTTTTGATTTTTGATAATCTGATGGATTTGATGTTATCTTCCTACAGCTTTGCATTTCTGATTACAAATGCAGCTGAGTTACTTGTCACATGCATGACAATCTGCTTTCTTTCCACTTCTACTTGCTCTCTAGTCATATCATTTTCTTTTGTGCTGATACTTTTTCTATTCATTTGCAGAAGCTAGTTGTAGATTCTCGACAGAAAATGTGAATATTGGCTATATAGCCATCTTTTCTCAGTTTGCCACTTGTTTTTGTTTATTTTGTCGTTATAATATTTAAGTTTTCAGTTCTGATATAGCCAAATTTATCAAACATTTTTTCCTTTTATGGATGTTATTTGTGCCTAACAAATCCATCGTGACCCTGATATTCTCCTTTATTTTGTTCCAATAGTTTTTGTTTAAAAACTTATTCGAGGTAGCTTAGCTTCCTCCTTACCTCAGTCAACAAAATCCCTCCACAGCATAGTGGGAGTGAGATGGGTAAGTCCTTGTATCAGACTGGGTAGTTTTCACTTTTCTTCATAATCTTATTGAAACATAGGCGATCAGAAAGGCTCAACGTTTCAGGAGCCTTATTTTAAGGAGATGTGGGTGAGATGTGGAAGCTACTCCGTAAGTGATCGGGATATGCAACCCATCAAGGTTGTGGTTCTCATGTGGTAATTATTTACTCCAAATGCGGTCTCAAATAAGCAATGGGGGAGAATACGGCTGCTTTGGAGGAAGTGAAGCCACATATATGGAGCCATATATAGTTCTATTTGTGAGAAATTACTCTTGGATTCATGCACACCCATCTGCAACTAGGTAAGGCAGGAAGGTCTTTTATCTTATTGTGCTGGGTTACACAATGCCTAGTAGTATCCTGGGTTAGGTTTCCTAGAAAACAGATTCTGAGACAGATTTGTATAAGGTTTACTTGGAAGTGCATCCAAAAATAAGAGGGAGGGAAGACAGGATCACGTAGAAGGAAAAGATGAACTAACTGAAGGGGCAGATGAAAGAAAGGCCTCAGTCAATCCCACATTGGAACGGCCTTTCAGAGAACCCCCAGGTGGGAAAAGAGAGCCAGTGGTCCAAGCCTTTGTATTGACCCATCCCTTCCCCAAACCACCAGTCACTGGAGGCAGGTGTCCCCCAGAAAAGGGAACTAGTTATCAGCCAGCAACATTTGCAGCCGGCTGGGGTACGATGCTTCTTCCCCCGGGGCAGGAGACCATAATCCCCTACACCTAGCTCATCTTGTCTTATCCTCTTACTTGTTCCCTCTGATGAGGCCAACTGCCATGTTGTGAGCTGACCTATGTAGGGGCCCATATGACGAAGAACCGAGGGAGGACCTCAGCCAATAGCCAATGAGGAACAGAATCCTGCCAACAACCACTTGAGTGAACTTGGAAGCAGATCCACCCACAGTTGTGCCATAATAAAATCAAGGTGTTGCCACCCAACATGACCCAGAGCATGAAGACTCAACTAAGTCATATGTGGATCTCTGACCTATGGAAACTATGATAGTAAGTGTTGATTTAAGCTACAAAATTTTAGGTAATTTGTAACACAGCAAAAAAAATTAATACAATCCTCTAGCCTTCATGCGGAACAAAAAGACCAAGTCCTCTTGTCTAGTGGTATCAACGTGGCCATGCTGCTGATCTGTGGAAAAGGAGAATTGTTTCTTCCCTTTTCCTCTCTTCTTACCATCCCACACCTGAATTAGAAGATAGATAAGGTTATTAATAATCTTTATATAAGAGAAGGTATAAACACTACGAACAAGTGAAATAAAGAGACAAACACTACATGATTCCACTTATATGTGGTATCTACAATAGTCAAACTCATAGAAATAGGAAGAAGAATGGTGGTTGCCAGGGGCTGGGGAGAGGGGGAAATGGAATAGAAGTAGTTCAGTGGGTATAGACTTTCAGTCACGCAAAATGAAAAAGTTCTAGAGGTCTACTGTACAACAATGTGCACATATTATAATAGCTAATAATACTGTAATGTACACGTAAAACTTAAGAGAGTAAATTTATGTGTTTTTTACCACAATGAAATAAAAATGAAATAAAGAAAGCCTGGGTCAAGTATATCAACAGTAGCAATCCCATTTTCACAAAGCATTGTAAGTTATGGATTTTGATATAGATATTTTTAAAACCATTTTAAATTATATTTACTTTTCATTCAACCCAAATAGAGTGCACATTTTTTCAAGTGCTTACTGTGGGTTTTATTTCATGTCTACACCCGACCACATGACTAAAGATACTGAGGATATTCAGAAAGTGCATGCAGGGAACCCAGCTAGTCTTTAAGAAGGGTCTGAGTGATAGGCTAGCTGGCTAATACAGCATTAAGAAAAATTATGTAATAATAATGACATTTAAAGATTATGTGGACACCTCAGTCCTACAGCATACCATGCTCTATGCATCAGGTAGATGAGTAAAACATAGACCCACTTTTAGAAGACATTAGTTAAGTCATGGATTTTGAGGTGATTTTTAAAAATCCAATTCTCAAATGATTTCACTTTTAGTGCAATACAAACAGATGACTGGGTATTTATTTAAGCTTTTATTTCCCAAGTGCATCAAATCATATGGAACAAGAGGAGTACGACAAATTCGTGAGAGGAGTAAGACAAATTCATATACGACTGAAAGTTAAGCCTCTAAGTGCCACAGTGCTTCAGAAAGGGAAGAATTTGTTTGGGGAGGAAGAGCAATTGCTTCATGAACAAAGTAAAATTTGAGATAGACCTCATCTCAAAAAGTGGCCAAAACAAGTAGAAGACCCATCCCAGACCCGTGGCATGGGAACTGGCTCACAGATGGTACTCAAATATTGCTGAATGAATGGTCAGATGTTTTTCAGAAAGAGGCCAACTACATGAGCATATGAGGAACTACTAGCAATTTTTAAAGACCAGATAATAGACAAGACTGGGTACTTAAATGCTAGTTTAAGAAGTCTGCATTATTATGTGAACTATAATTGAAAGAAATTTTTTTAAAAGCCTGCCTTTATTACTCATGAATCAATGTTTCCCAAAGAACGTTTGTTTCTGCTCATAGATGGGCCAAAGGATCTTCCTGAGGAGCTTCAAACTTACAACATAATTCTTTTATTCAGTGCTTATCTATGAAAAACACAAGTTCAAGGACTGTAATTTTTACATAAAGGCTGAGCTTAACAGTAAGTTCAGAATAATAACTAAAATTAACCATTCAAAGCAAGTGTATTAAATTCATTTAAAATTCTGTTCTATCAAGGACTCCAACTGACACACCCTTTGCAATAGTGCAAAGCTGTTACAATGCATGCTGAATGTATCTGGGGTAATTGCAACTTTAAAGAAGAATGCTTTACTTACGTGTGAACAATGCTGACCTATGTTAGTCAAGATTTCCAGTTATTGCTTCCATACTCTTCAATTTTAAGTTATTAGTTCAGTTTCATGATAAACAGTATATTACATTGTTTTTCAATTAAACCTATTCTGTGCAATGAGGTATTTTGACTCAACATTATTTTTTGCCTCTATCTTCTTGATAAGTGAACTTTAAAGATATGTGAATGTTATGATCAAGTATAAATTAACTCTAATCCCACTAGCAAAGGAGATAATATATAATCCCTTACAAAATTTGTGACACTTCATTAGTATTTATTTAATTTGCAATATATTAGATCAAGGTCAATAATAAAATTTTTGGTTATTTCCTAAATTTATGAAGTACTGTTTATGAGGTAAAATCACGCATAAAGCTTAGGCTTCAATATTTGTTATTTTGTTCCTCTTCAATTCTTTGTTGTCACCAAGCCCTTTTCTGACTGGGAAATGGCACGAGTAAGGAAAACAAGCGTTGAGGGATTCTCTTGCTCCTAAGATTACTGTCATACTCATAAAAAACCAATGCGATGAGCTGAACTTTGTGAAGACTAAGTTAGCAGTTGTATCCAGGACAAATATCCAGGATGAAGTGCAGGCAGGCATGAAAGAAGTTCAATGACAGCAGACTAAGGCAAAGAACTTGACCTAAGGTGGTGGAAAGCAAGAGTCAAAAGAAGGGAAAAGAAATGGACCACTGACTAGATGTGAGGGAGGTAGCAGATGTAATGATAATAAAATAAGAACAGAATTATTAGCAAAAATAAACTGGATAGATATAAAGAATATGGTGAAAAACAAATAATTTGAAGACTGCAAGGTTATTGTTAAATCAACAGAAAGGTTAATTTTCAGCAAAGGTTATTATAAGGAAATCTAAAAGATATGACTTTTCAGAAACTAGATATCAAATATGAAAACAGAATGAGCAATGTATAGACTTTACTTCGCATTTAATACATTTAACTATAAAAATAATAAATAAAAATTAAGATAGTGTGATACTGGTTCAGGAATAGACAGCCAACCAATGAAACATAGAAATGTCATACACAGATCCAAATATACATGGAAACGTAATTTTGTAACATAACCGATACTGCATATCAGTGGTGAAAGGATAGACTTGTCAATAAATGATGTAGTTAACAGTCTGGTACACTGGGAGCATGGTGGGAGGTAAAGCTGAACTCCTACCTCACACCATACACCAATCAATTTCAGTGGATGCAACACACTTACGAAAAACAAAACTACAAAACTTTTAGAAGACAGTATACAATAGTAGCATTTTGATGGCAGGGAAGACACTAAGATACAAAAAGTAAAACCCATACAAGGAAAGAAAGGACTAATAAATTTAACTGCATTAAGATTAAGAACTTCTGTTCACCCAAAGGTACCATAAAGAAAGTGAAATGACAAGGACACAAATCAATAACCTAATAGAAAAATAGTCCAAAGACCAAAACGGGCATTTCACAGAGGAAAAGTCAAGGTCAAATACATGAAACAATGTAATTGCATCAGTAATTAGGGTTACGAACATTAAGTCATAATGATGTGTCATTTTACAGCTTCCAGACATTTTGCAGAAATCTGATAATATCAAATGTTGTAGAAGATATGGAACAAATGGAATTCTTAATCTTGCCAACAGGAATATAAATAGATGCAACATTTTGGAAAACAATTTGGCATTATCTAGTTAAAGTGATGTGAATATACCCTTAACTCAATAATTCCACCCTGAGGTACACACTCTAGAGAAACTCTTATAGTACATGTGCAGCAAGAAATAAGAATAGCTACATTTTCTATAACCGCAAAACCAAAGCAAAATAAACAAACAAGTAAAAAAAAAACCCACCCCAAATAGGAAAACAATTGCAATGAGAATCAAGGGTAGAAAGGTAATTTATCTAATGAAAAACTACAAAACAGTGAAAACAGATGAAATATAGCTATACATAACACAGACCAATTTCAAGAGCACAATATTGAATAATAAAAAGGCACATAAAATGCATACATTATAATTCCACATATATACAGTTCAAAATCATGCAGTACATTGTTACAAATACAAACTTGATAAAATTATGAAGAAAAGCAATGGTAAACACAGCATTGGGAATATGAGAAAAGGATGGCATAGAAGAGGGGAATATCGGAGATGTAAAAGGTTAATGTAAAGTTCTTTCTACTAAATTAGGTAGCAGGTACAGGGATGTACCATGAATTGTGATCCTTTAGATGCTATCTTTCACAAACACTTTTTTAAAAAAACTATTTAATTAAAAAAAGAAACCAAATAACTTAAATGTCACAGGTTTGGTCAATTCACCTACACCACGTCCTTTTCTAATGAGAAGGTACCTTCTATGTTTGACTCCTTGCTACACTTAAGATATACTTGTGGACAGATGGTATACAATATAAGAGAAATTCTTCCTACTGGTTCTATCAGTAAAGAACAAGGGGATAAATTAAAGACTTTTAAAACAAGAAAGATAGATGTTTAATGCTCTTGCCAGTATATTACAAAATATAATCTTTCTTTTGAAAAAATTAGAAAACAAAAATTGAAATCATCCTTTACCATATATAATACAGTATGAGAAGATACTGGAAATTTCAGTGTTCAGTAGTGGTCAAGATGGTAGACCAAAGGTGAAACGGAAGAAATTGTTGAAAAGTACTTTATTAGAAATTTCACCAGCAGTGAAAAGAAACAGACTGCTATACTAACCAGTTTAACACAGAATATCTTATTGAAAACAGCGGGGTCTAGCTACTGAAGGAAAGAGCAAGCTAAGTTACACTGTTCCAGTGAGAAACAGCAGACTACTGGATACTACCACTAAAAAATGAAGCCAATAAAACAAGCATTTCAAATACCTAAATCACACAATTTCTAAAAATGTATGACATTTATAAAAAGGCAAAATAGTAGTATGATTTTAAAAATGAACTTACCCTGAAATAAGTGAAGTTACAGCTGTTGAACAAATGTCACTCAAAAGCAGTCTCTTGGCTCTTTCTTACACAGCGGGCAACTTTCCTTTTGAATTCTCCGTTTCTGTCTTCCCGCCATTCTTTCTGTAAGTACAAAAGGAGTATCAAGTGGTTTTCTGCAAAATCCTCTTATAATCACAAATACTAGCTTTAATTTTGAATGCAATGCCTTGGCAATATGTACGCTTTTAAATTGTTAAAAGCTGATAAGGTAGAAAAGTAGTTAAAAAATACTTTTGCGGGGTGGCAAAAAGTTTAGAGAGAATATATGACTGACATTCTCTACTGACTAAGACAAGACTAGGCAAAGATGACTTCTAGATAAAGCATAGGTTCCAGAGTAGGAACTAGTTAATATAACCACCATTTGTTGAATCCACTATGCCACACATTTGGATGACTAGCTAGGTGATTTATCACCTGCACTTTATATATATATATATACACACACACACACACACATATATACGTATGTGGAACCTATGAATTCAATAAGGCAAAAAGCACATATGTTTATCTCTTTGCTCTCCTGAGACATGTTAAAATGATTATATTGGAATTTTTCTTTTAAATCATCCGTTTCTTTAAAAAACTTTTATTTATTTTAAGTGTGTTTTTCCAGGCCACATCAGCTCCAAGTCAAGTAGTTGTTTCAATCTAGTTGTGGAGGGCGCAGTTCACAGTGGCCCATGTGGGGAATCGATCAGGCAACCTTGTTCTTAAGAGCACTGCGCTCTAACCAACTGAGCTAACTGGCTGCCCCCGAAATTTTTTATAGGTATAAATCCTCAACACCAAAGAAAATGGCAGGAAAGTCATCTAATAATGGGGGGGGGGGGGGGGGTGAATTTTTTCTGGAAGACCAGAAGGAGATGGAAGAGTAATGAAACACGTAACAGAGAAGACAAAGTAACAGCCTAGAAAAGCCTCAATGGAACCAAGCAAAGGAGGGAGAGACCCTATTGAACAGAACCCTAAAGAAGTTAAAATTTAGAAATGGCGAATCTGAGAAGAGTCACTAAGAAGTGGAGCTGAAAATAAAGAAATTCATAGAAAGTCTGTATAATTCAATAGTTTGGCATTTTCCTTCCACTTATATCCAAAATTCTAATACCTTCTTAAAATAATGATATATAGATTTTATATAAATATACTGACGAGCACTAGAATTAGAGCTGTTACTGTGTTTCCCCGAAAATAAGATCTAACCGGAAAATAAACCCTAGCGTGATTTTTCAGGATGCTATCCTCTGAACATAAGCCCTAATGCATCTTTTGGAGCAAAAATTAATATAAGACCCGGTCTTATTTTTGGGGAAACACGGTAGCATTGAGTATCGGTACTCAAAGTGCTTGTTCATTTTGGCATTTAAATGATACCCCTCTTCCTCCAGCTCTTACTCTTAGTTTAATATCTGGCTTGCTACCCACACACTCTTGAGTGGAACAAATTCTGTACACACACACTCACACACACACAGCTCTAATCTGCTTTCCTAGACCCTCATTTCTCATCATTTCTTAATCAGGAATGGAGAATTGTGTTTAAAGCCTACAGAGTTTTGAAGTACTCTTCGAAATACAAAAGAAAAACTGACCTCAGAGAAACATACTTCAGAACTCAACTTTGTATAATTAGAACTCCCAAAAGATTAAAGAACTATCAAATTCATTAAGCAGTGGTAAGAGTTCATGAAAAAGGAATTAATGGAGAAAAGACCAAGTTATTTAAAATACCGTCAAAATGAAAACTCAAAATCGGCACGATTTGAGATGAAAAAGAAACAGCATGAGGGATCAATCTGGGTAATAGGTACAAGTTCAAAAACAGAAAGCATACCAAACATGGAAAAGTTCTCAAAATAATCAAAAAGGAAAATTTCCCAGAGCTGATCTTCAAAGTATACATCAACTAGAGTGATATAAATTTTTAAAGTTTACATAACAATGTGAAATTTCAGAAGACCAAAAATCCAGAAGAAGACCAAAAGGGTACCAGGAGGAAAAAACAGAAAGACAAGGTCACCTGCAAATGGAAAAGAATCAGCTTAGCATCAACTTTCTCATCAGCAACAATAAATACTAAAGGATAAATTCTGTCAATATTTGATTTTCTCCCCTAGAATTCTGTAAACAAAGTATCAAATATAAGGACAGAATAAAAACACTTTGAGACATGTAAAGACCTAATTCCCACATATCCTTTCTAAAACATTATTCTAGGATGAAGAAAAGCAAAAGAAGGAAGTCAATAAAAAAAAATAAAAATAAAAAAAAATCTAGAAAACAATTGATCCCATCCAGAAGAGCAGGAAGGGAAATCCAAGCAGCCAAGCAGCAGACTGAATCAATCTAATTGGCACCAAAGTATAGAGGGATCCCGGAAAGAGATCTCGAAGAAAAATGGGTTTCCTGGAATAGGTATCATTGATTGGGAGGTTAGAAAAACAAACATGGGGAAACCCATTTGGGAACCCCTCTAGTTCCAAGAGCTGCGATTCTTTACTCTTTACTTTTAATAAACTATCCTCTTTTACACAAAAAAAAGAAAAAGAAAAAGAAAAACAAAATATATGAAAATATGATAAAAGGTATGCAATGCAAGAGAAAAAAGCAAATAAGAAGGGTAAACAAAACTGTTTACAGGAAAGCTATGGTTTAAATAAGACAGCTAAATGGTCAAATCAGAAAAGGCAGTGGTTTTCAAGAAAAAGAATGGGTAGATTTTGTACAATTTGTGAAGTCATGTTTGTGTAGTTCAACTTCACAGTAAGGCCTATTTCTACCCTGACGAAAAGAATGACTTCTTTTTCAATAGGTTCTGTTGTTACAGAGGACTCAATTGTTTTGAAGAGTTAATAATTTTTGCCTATTCACATTGTCAAGTATTTGCTCTTAATTTATCCTTCATGAAGATTAAAATGCCACTTGCCAGTTCTGATCTTATTAAAAAGAGCTGATAGTTGAGGAAGAATCAAATGAAAACAGTAATTACTTCTCTCGCAAAATGAATCCACAGGATTTATTAAAAAACAGTTTTCACCTCTTTCTTCTCTCTCACTGCCTCTTTCATTGTTTGGACTGATACCTGACTAAATAGAAAATTAGAATAGTTTCCTGCCAGCTTTTATTTCAACTTGATTGCTACATTTAAAAATTCAAAGCCATAGACTTGAAAAGGGGTTGTCTCTGTAGTGTTTTTCTACATGTAAGATCTCACCCAAGTTTCTATATAGGCTTGAAGTAACCCAATTAAAAAGGTGAACTCAAGCTCCTGGCTTTCAGATACACTAACAAAAGTTCCAAGAATAAGAATTAGAACAAAAGGCTTTTAAAAGAATAGAAAGCTGAAGAACTAGGTCTATTATAGATTAAAGAAGAGTAATAAAACTTGAATACAAAAATAAAAGTTCCTAAATTCTGGGTTTAAAAAAAAGCAGCTATAAAGAACAATCTTGGAGAAATCTGAGTAAGGACTATAAATGTATATTCAATAATAGTACTGCATCAATGATAGCCTTGTGCTACGCTTATAGGAAAGATACCCTTGTTCTTAGGGGACATGCTGAAGTATTCAAGTATGAAGAGTTAGGATATCTGTCAAGTATTCTTAAATAGTTTGGCAAAAAAACAACAATGTTGCAAAATCTCTAAATTGGTGAATTTAGGTGAAGGGTATAGAAGTTATTTATTGAACTAATGTAACTTTTTTGTAGATCTGAAAGTTTCAAAAATAAAAACTTGGGAATAATAATATAGACTTTAATAAGGACTTGGTATTAAATTTTCTTAGGTATGATAACAACATTATAGTTAAGTAAGATGGTATCCGCATTCTTCAAAGATGCAGGTTTAGGGGTGAAGCTTCGTTATGTCTGTAACTTATTTTTGCAGAGACTGAGGAGAATGTGTACACACGTATACACACAGATATACATACAAAGACACTGTTCTGTCATTCTGAGTTTAAAGGGGAGGGGAGATGTGTGCACATGGCCACCTTACCGCAGCATCAACATTAGCAGGTGAGTCTCCATTAGGGTCTGCCAGCATAGAAATAACACTAATCATGATGGTTTCCACGGTGTGAATGGGGAGCCAGCGTTCCTCTGGTTTTTCATACCCATATTTATCTTCCCCAGGCTCATGAAGAATAGAAATGCATACATCACCATTTTTATCAACTGCAAAATTAAATAAGAGTTCTGTTTTATTACTAAAAATAATTCGGTTATACATATCTATTAGAGATGTGGTCCTGATTTCCACAGTACCTGTATAAAACAATGACTATGTACAGAAGTTAATTTCCAAAATGGAACCTGTTAACCTCTTAGGAAGACCACAGGTGTTACCAAATAGGATCCATCTGACAAACCTAATAGGAAAGTCTGTGCAAAACTTTAAGATATCTAGCATGTAGATGGTGCCCAGCATTTACACGGATAAATATAGCAGGTCCTCGAATAACATTGTTTGGTTCAACGTCAATGAAATGCTGTAGGAACTTAAAATCTTGTTCATATCAATTAGCCTAGTAAAACTGGGTTCATTATATGTAGTTTCACTTAAAAGTTGCAGAATCTATTAGTGAGCACTCACTATACAACAAAACGAATAAATGGCAACTACTGAATCTGTTCTTCATTTGCAGAAAGTATATGATCCAAACACCAGAATTGAGTTTCTATGTAATGATTTCCTAGTTTCCCTACCAACTTATTAATATAAATGGGTGACAGTCAAAGTTCCAGAGACTTTTCTAAGAGAAAAATGAGAAGTATTAGGTTGGTGCAAAAATAATTGCGGTTTAAAAGGTTAAAAATAATTGTAAAAATTACAATTACTTTTGAACCTACCTAATAACATCGTAACATACTTTTTAAATCATATATAGGCAAAATTTTATTCTAGAGGAAAGGAATATACTCAAATTCACAAAAGGAAGATGTCATAATGCCAGTAAAATTTCATTAACATAAATATAATTTTCTATAGAACTATTTTAAAATACATCCACAAATTAATTGATCAAAAAAAAGGTGAAGTCCTAATCCTCCAACTCACATCACACAAATATTCCTTATTAGCAAAACTGTCAAAAATTTACTAATCTTTTATGGTGAAATGTTGCCCACTGCAAAAGAAAGCATAATTACCAGGGAAATGTTAGAAAAGGTAGAAAAATACAAAAACTTTTTGCATAAAAAGTTTTTCAGCCCAATTTCCAAATCCCATGAATAACCAGTGTAATATTTATGTATATTTCATTCCTAACTTCCTACCTAAAGTCTAACAACTTTGTGATAGGTTTAATTTTAAAGCTTATTTTTCATTTCATAACTTAAGGATGTCCCCTGTTGTTATAAACTCTGGTAACTAGAATCAAAGTTTATTTATTATTTCTCTAAGACAAGTACTTCTTGAATGCATACTGTGTGCCAGGCACCCACCTAACAGAGGTGATACAGCAGTGAATCACCTCTTACAGGCAAAGCCCATGCCTTCTTTCAGTGTCTCATATACGAACTTTTCTATATAATTAAGAGTCCGTGTCCCAACCCATCCCACCTCCTAGTAAAATCCCATTTAACTAAAATGGAATAAGTAGATCAAGTGGTAAGAACAATAGTAAGAAAACTTGTAACAGCACTATAAAGTTTAACATAAAATGCTTATACAGTACTATAGAGATGCTCTCCTCACTTACTACATAATAAGGATTTTTCCAAGTCATTTTATTTGAAAACATGATATTAAATGTTTGTATAGAATTCTATGAGAACCAATTTAAGATCATTTTCCTGTTTTAGAAATTAGCATCATAATCTAGCCTCTTCAATTTTTTACTTTGCGTCATTTCATTTTAAAGTTTAATTTTTTAGAATGAGACATTTTTAGGCTTAATAACTATTACCAAATTACATTTTGAAAAGTACACTGCCAATTTCATTGCCTCTTCCCTCAGAATTAAAATTTTTCTTTATTGATCATTTTTAAATTTCACAGGTGAAATCTAGTTTAATTAGCTTTTCTAAATGTTTTTGAGGGTGAAAATTTTCCACGTATAGAAACTATACATATTTCCCCTTTTGTGAAATGTCTGGTCTGTTCTTATCCTTTACCCATTTATATACTCAGTTTTTAGTGTTTTTCCTGCCAAACTGCTTCCTAATTTTCCCCATTTAATTTTTGCCTACTACTTTTTCATTTCAGTGCCCCAATAACGTTCTTTATAGCTGGCCTTGTTTTCTGATACAAGATCCATTTAAGAATCCTATATTGTATTTAGTTGCCATTTCTCTTTACACTCCTCTTTCTAGTCTTTCAATATTACTTTGAAACTAGAAAACTCTTGTCCCTAACACCCAGCAAATAATTGGCATTCACTACTATTTTTTTAATCACTTGAAACGTTTTATTCCATTTCAAGTTTTAATTCACTTTGCTGTTTGGTGTGAAGAAATTTCTCATCATTTTCCTGTTTTAGAAATTAGCCCCATAATTTCCTGTTTTAGAAATTAATTTCCCCATAAATAGCCAGCCAAGTTTCAGAATCAATTACTGAAAAAAAAACACATCTCTTCTTCCATCTTAAAACTAATGGAAGAGGGTAAAGGGGGAGGAGGGTGGCTGACGAGGGTAAACAGGATCAAATATATGGTGATGGAAGGAGAACTGACTCTGGGTGGTGAACACACAATGTATATATAGAAGATGTATTACAGAATTGTACACTTGAAACCTATGTAACTTTACAACCACTGTCACCCCAATAAACTTTAATTAAAAAAACAAAAAAACTAAACTACCGGAACCATACACACCCTTCAAGCAATCTCCTTTCTCTTGAAGCTGTGCATCTAAAATTATAAAAATCCAATTTACTCTCATCTTCTCTATTTATTCACTACGTGGGTACTCTGTCTTTATTACCTTACTGGAAACTGGCTTCTACTCCCCAACAGGATGCTGTGACTATTCTCACAAAGTGGCCTGAAGAACATATTCTCCTAATTACTTTTAAAGTCAGCTCTTCTGGGCCAATCTAACTGATACTGCTGAGAACACCTTCCTGGACACATTTTCCTCCCTTAGTTTCTGTGACACACTTCTTTTCACTGGTTCTTGAGCCATTCTTTCTGTCACTTTCTAGTTTTCCTTTTCCTTGGTCTGACTTTTGATGTTATCTTTATCTCCCAAATTAATCATCTTTTCCCTGGGTAAATTAACTCATTCATTATATCACAATGTTACCCATCATCTTCCCCCCCAACTTTACTAAAATATAATTAACATACAACATGGTGTAAGTTTAAGGTGTGCTAAGTGATGATTTGCTACACATTACTTGTCACCTTGATGCCAGTAACTTCCAAGGCCCTAAGCTCACTGCTGAGCCTTGGACTAGTTTTATGTAATTATTTAACTGGATATGGGAAGTGTACCTCAAGAAAAACAAGTCCAAAATTGGATGCATCTAAGCCACACAAAGCTAATCTTTATACTAATTTTTATAATAGCTTTATTGAGATATAATTCACATATTTGAAGTGCACAATTTAATGATTTCTAGTATTTTTAGAGTTGCACAACCATCACCATAATCAATTTTAGAATATATTGATCACCAAAGGAAAAAACCTTGTACCCATTAGCAATTACTCCCCATTTCTCCCCAACCTTTCTCCGAGCTCTACGCAACCACTAACCTACTTTCTATCTCTATAGATTTGCCTATACTGGACATTTCACATAAATAGAACCATACACTATGTGGTCTTTTGTGACTAGCTTTGTTTACTTAGCACAATGTTTTCAAGGTGCATCCATGTCGTAGCATGTGCCAGTACTTCATTCCATCATATGGATATTACATTTTGCTTTTCTGCTTATCAATTGGTAGACATTTGGGTTGCTTCTATTCTTTGGCTACCATGACTAATGCTGCTATGAACAGTTATGTACATGTATTTTGTGGACATGTGTTTTCAAGTTTCTTGGTTATATATCTCTAGGAGTAGAACTGCTAAGTTATAAGGTAACTATGTTTAGTCTTTTGAGGAACTGCCCCACGGTCTTCAAAAGTGGCTGTACCATTTCCTATTCTTGCCAGTAGTGTATGAGGGTTGTAATTTCCCTGTGTTCTCACCAACACTTGTCTATCTGTCGTTTTGATTATAGCCATCCTAGTGGGTTGGGTATAAAGTGGTACCTGACTGTGGTTTTGATCCTACAATTATTTTTTAAATGGTGCTTCAATTCTAAATTCTTACCTCTCCATTACTACCTCCTTGTGGTAGTCAACAAGTGAGAATTAACTAAATTTTTCTTCCTGCCACTACACTTAGTTCAAACTTTCATTGTCTCTCACCAAAACTATTGGTAAAATCCCCTATCTCCTGGCTATCAGTAGGCCTTCCCTTTTCAATCATTCCTTCATGAAAGTAACCTTTCTAGAAGAAAATATAGTCAAGATCAACCTACTATATACAACTTTAAAACTCATTAATTTAATGAGTCCCCACAGCCTAAACAACAAAGTTTAAGCCAGGAGTTTACATATTCAAAATTCTGTTCAAGAATCATATTCTCTAAAAATCAATCCCTAACATCCTCTTCTATGCCACCAAACATCTTTATAACTACATCGCTGCATCTCTCAGTTTCGCCATTAAGTTTATATGTCTGCCTTTGCCTTACAGAGACCATAATATCCTTATAGAAAGAGACCATACCTCATTAATCATCTTTGTAACTACTCGTAGCAGATACTCAAATGCTCGCTTTTCTTCACATTCCTATTTCAAAATGACTTTTCACTCCTTCCTAGTTTAACTCTTCCTGTACGACCCATCATCTCCTCAGGTATCCTTTCTTCACAAAGTATTCCCTTTCTCAAATCAAGACTTAATTATTTCACTCTCTAACGCCTTCTCGCTTATGGCCTGCAACACAAAGTCTTAAAAAAACAACGCAAAACACTCATTTCATCCGTTGTCCTCTTAAACTACCTAGGCCATTGCTACCCTTCCTCTTAACAGAAGAGAACTGCCAGGTATTGCATACACATATGCTTTCCTTTAATTCTCACAGGTAGAGAAGCTAAGGCTCAAAGAAGCTTTGCCTAGAGTTACACAGCTCATCTGTGGTGGAGCCAACAATCAGAACCTTTGTTACGTCTTCTTTGAAATAGGTGCAAAGAGATTGCCTATTACACACCAAATAATTCAGGTGAAGCAGGAGAAACTGCCAAAAGCCTACGAAGAGATGAAAGAAATGTCAAAGCAACAAGAGGTGAATGTCATCAATTCATGCATCCATACATCATGTAGGACTATTGTTAATGCATTCTCCCACAAGTAAACTGTTAGAGACATTCTTCTCCCTCCTTATTGGTACAAAAATAACTGTGTGTCTTTTGTGATCACTGTTATCTGAGATGCGATGAAATATGGTGGTTCCCAAAAGTTTTCCATTCACCAGTTCTAGTCTCTCCGAAGACTCATTTGTTTTTCAAGCCATTGGGTTCTAATACATACTCCCTCTCCGTGTAATAAAGCCTTAATTTATTAATTCATCCATTACTCTCTCACTGATTTTCACTTAAACTAACATATAAGGGGTTCTCTTCCTTGCAATTAAAAAAGTCTTGACTATGAGAAGCAAAATGCAGATTAGTGTAGTAATCTAAAAAGACAACTCTGATTACAAAATACTGATAGTCAAAACTGAGAAAGGGGGGTTATCACTGTGTGAGGGGTGTAAATGTCTAGCTATTACATTGTTTTGTATACCTGAAACTAAAAAAAAAAAAGACACTGTCCTTGCAAGCTCTATTATACAAAACAAGACCAGAAGTTCAGAGAGACTGTGTATAAACAAACAGCTTATCTAGCCTCACCTTTGGCTTACAAAGTGGATTTAAATGTAGCACAGCTTTGGGTAAAAAAGTCAATGTCACCATTCCCTGAACAGCAGTACAGATGCTTTCCAAAGGTTAAAACACACACTATTTTATCTCATTTGACGCACTTCAGTCACCTTATGAGGTAGGTAGCACATTCCTTTTTTACAGCTAAGAATATAGATAAAAAGGTAAGAGTTGCCCGTGGTCTAAGAGCTAAGGTAAGAAAATATAAATTAAAAAATCCAGGTTTAATTACTTCTATGCTCTTTGTAATAATCAATGAGTCACCTAATGCCTTGGAAATTATCTCCTCAATTGTAAGAGCTCTATTTAGGTTGAATTGATCATATCACACTCACCAAACCTGCCTCTAGTTTGGAACATGAGTCTCAACAAAGCTAAAAACTAAATAAAGAATTATTTTTTTCATATGATCTGTTACTCCTTCTTGTCTAAGGAATCTAATAATACAAGGCCATGTGCATAATGAACACAATGAACTTAGTACAAAAATTCCAAAGCAATTTCATTGAGAACTACATCTTTTTTATTGACCCTGAAAACTTCAGTGACAGGCTATCATATTTGTAAATGTGAATGTAAAACTAGATAAACTTACCATTTGGGTGCCAGATTTCTGTAATGAATTTCATTTTAGGAGGCCGGAGGGGATAATCTTTTGGGAAAGTGAGATGAGCCTTAAAAACACCACCTTCACTGGAAAAAAAACAGAAACAAGTTCCTGCTTGTAAGTAGACAATTATTAAAACAAACAAGGGTGCTAGTGCTCACACTATAAATTAAGTAATGAATAATCTGGATTTCAAGCAGATAATTTACTTACTCACATACCCAGCTTTAATAAACTGTCATATCTACCACCTTATTAAACTCTCAAAAAGCTAGTGAAACGAAAGAAAAAGCTTAAAACAGACATCCAGATCAGATCACGTTATTGCTGTGCTACAAACCTTTCTTTCTATCACTTCCCGTTGCATTTAAAACAAAATTTAGAAGGTTTAACATTGCCTATATGGGTCAAGTTGCCAGTTTCTCTGTGTGCATCTCAAACTACCACTCTTCTTTCCATTCCAGCCAGTCTTCTTTCCGTTCTTCAAACATAACAAGCTCTTTCTCATCCCAGGCTTATGCACATGTTTTGTTCCTTGTCTTTATGTATCAGACACTAGGAGTATATCAGTCACCAAAGTATAAAGTCTCTCAGGGACTTTACATTCTAGTGACTTTCCGAAGTCGTCCTGTGCCATAGAAGTTCGTACACACTGGAGATGTCCCATATCCATGTTGTCCAACACAGTGGTCACTGGCCACTGGAAATATGGCTAGTGCAGCCGAGCAGCTGAATTTTACATTTTATTTAATTGTAATAGTCACATGTGGCCAGTGACTGTTGTATTAGTGCCGCTCCAGAGCACTGCCATTTACTTAGAAGTGTTCTTGAAGAAGTGTCAAAATAATGCAATGAGTTGTGTATGTTAACAATGAAAACCAGTAAGAGAAAGTCAGTCTTACGGGGCAAAAATGCCGAGGTTCCTGTCTTGTGTCCTTGGTACTCGCTGTTTCCTCTGTTTGAAATATCCTTCTCCCCTTGGCATCATTCAGAGCTCAGCTTAAATGTTACCTCTTAAGAACTATTTTACTTGACTACCCAGTTTTAACAGGCCACTATGCCCCTCTATCTCTGGCCTCCTTTTATTTCTTTATCGCAACAGCAATTCACACATCTGCCTCTTTCATTGTTCAATGCGCCACCATCAGAGCAGGGCCATATAACTATGTTTGTTTCAGATCAGTGAGAAGTGGAATTCTCAGCTCATTAAATGGTTTCCATTAATTGAACAAACAAGCGCTGATTGTCTACTTGTACAAGGCACTTTCTATGTAAAAGAATACAACAGACAACAAGACGTGAGAGATCACCGGTTTCATGGCACTTACCATTCTAATGGCAAAGGTAAATATCAAGAAAAATATCAGTAATAAGTACTGGAATGATATGAGCAATCAATTGTTAAATTTAAAAAAAAAGAACAAGTTTCTATTGAGTAAGCCCCACTTGTCTTCAAAAGAAGAAAAAGTGAGGGTATGTTCGTATACAAATAGAAAGGATTATGGGATCTTTTACTTCCTGCTTTGTACATTTCAGTATTGCTTGACTTTTTAACCACAAGCGAGTATTAATTTTTACTGCCTTTTTCTGATATAAAAGCAAGGTGGGGCGGGGGGGAAGAGAGAGGTAGATCATTAATGCCAAATACTTCTGAACACAGAAAACACCACTGGACTCTGAGGATAAAAAGTAACCTTGATTAATACAACTTTGGTAAAAGCAATAGGAAAAAGACTGGAAAGAGTTAAAGAATGAGGTGGTAAAGTACAAGCATAATGAACAGGACGATTTGAGTTTAACTGTTAAAGAAGATGGTAACTTAATGGGAAAACAGTATAAATGAAAGGCTTTAAAAGAGAGGAAAAACTGATTTGTTTGCAAGTAGATGGTAAGGTGTTGACAGAAAAGACTAGAAATACAAGGAAAAGAATAACTGGGATATTAGAAGAAGAAAGAAAATAAGGGTTGTAAAGGGCCTCACCAAGAAAAAAAAAAAGGACATCTTTACCTTCTGCACAAAAAATAACAGACTGAATGTAGTACAGACAGCCAAGGCAGAAAGGGGAAAAAGGACAAATTTGAGGCCTGCCTTATTGGTCTTAACTTTCATAATTTATAGTATTGTCCATTGACGGGGAAAAAACATGAATACGAGGAAAATGGAGACTGGCATAGCTGTCGTGAAGAGCACAGTGATAAAGAGATTAAAGCGATAAGTCTATTTTCTCAGCCTACTTTACCCCAACTGTATAAGCAGGTGCCAAAACTGGCCTTAAGACATATTAATTATATGGACTAGTTTTTCAAACTGGGGCAGCAAAACCAATTAAGTGAGTCACTAACCAGTTTTCTTAAACAAATAAAATAGAATAGAAAACATTGGTGTTTATCACAAGTAATGTTTCAGTTATATAATCTACCTATGGTTTCTATTCACTAAGACGTATACACCTAAGTATATACTGAGTCATGAAGTAAAATATTTATGATTTAAAAAGTCTGAAAGCCACAAATACAGAAAACACCAAGAATCGATGTAAAAGGACATCAAAACAGCTGCCACAAAGCCCAAGCACTTTATTCCACTAGTGAGGCTATTATTCCTCAATATTCAGTTAGCCTTCCGAGGTCCCTGAATTTTGATTGATTAGGTCCACTTGAAAGCTTTATGTTAGCTGATTGGAATCCCTATCATGAAAAATTACCTAGTCCCTTAAATTATTTTCAATTTTTAAATGTCAATCAAATTTAATTAATTACATTATCCTAAAACATTTACAGAACACCATTTGCACTCTATGTAATGCCCTCACCCTTTTCTGAACCAATCATGCTATTCTTATAGTTTTCCTCCTATAGGTAAGCTCCTTAACATCTCTTTTACCTGTTGGAAATCCTACCTGTTTTTTTAAAAAGTCTCGCTCAGTAGTCCCAACTCGTGGGGTGCAATCCTTTGGTGAACAGCTAAATTAGCAAAGAGGAACTAAAAAATCCCACCGGGAATAAAACATTGTAGAATAAATATTGACATATCACATATTCACTGTTTTTCAAATATACCAAGATGCTACTATGATGAGCAAAATGAAAATTTATTAAAAGCATCAATGAATTAAAAATATCTTCTCTCATTATATATTCTTTTCATCACAGATACTAACAGCACAATTACTAGCATGATGTTAAAAAGAGGTATGCAACCAGGGGTTTCCCATTTGAAAAGGTTGAGAAACCCAGGCCTAGTTCATATTTCTTCCTTGAGGCCTGGACTGTTTTTGTATTAAATTATAAAAATCTTACAAGGATCAGATCCTATCATTCAGTCATGTTTACTTTATTTAAATGATATACTGTATCTAGCCATCTGGTATTTTGCTCAACATTGTTCTTTTATATATGTGTGTGTGTGTGTGTGTGTGTGTGTGTGTGTGTGTGTGTGTGTGTGTGTGTACATATATTCTCCTGTTGATACTTGTCTCTTGTTCATTTATTTTATCTGCCACATTGTATAACTTATCCATTACACTCATAAGACATTTGAGTGCTTCCTTTTTTTTGCTATTACAAGCAATAGAACATTGAATATTCTGAACACTTCCTGGGCACAAAGTTTTTACCCTGGAAATGAAATGCTAAGACCAAGTTTATAAGTAATTGTTCAGTCACACAGCTAATGAAAGTGGTAGTCAGGGAGCTAACAAAGATAGTCCCCAAAGCCCATGTTCTTAGGCACTAAATGATAATGACATGGCGTTGCCATTGGTCAATCAATTCCTAAGCAGCACAGGCACAAGTTTCATTCACTCCAAACTTTCATTACAAAACTTATGGCTTGTGCTTCTATGTCTTAAACAGAACTGTACAAGAATTTTGTTACTTTACAAAGATGTTAATCAGAGTTTGTTTAGTCAACTCTTCATTTTCTATAACCACTCAAGGTAAGGCAATACTACAAAACACATATAACCTTAAGATCCTCCAAATTTTCACACCATTGCCAGTGGTAAGAAACAAAACAAGTATTTCTTGAACAGACTAGCCATTAATGATAAAAGAAAAAGAGAGTAAGAGATAAGGTGTACATTCACCATTCACTAATACAAATTTATAAACGTTACAATTACAGTGATATCCAGATCTCCTAGACTTTCTTTAAAAACCTACTGCCATTCCTACCTGAAGTTTTTATTCCTGTGGACATGGGTGGCTATCCACACTACTTAATAATTAGTAGTTTGAAAATAGCAAGTATACTACACCAATTTCAAAATGTCTTTCATAGAAAGACAGCCTCAAGAATCTATTCTTGACAACACTAGAAAGATTAATGGACAGACTAGTAATAAAAATTCAATACTGTGTAAAGATAAATATAATGGCTAAATTAATACTCTTGGCAACTATCAGTCTCAAATAAAGTAACACCTGAATATACCAGTTATTGATTACATACATTATAAAGAGTGTGGACTGCCCTCTAGTGACTAAATGAAGGCTAATGATGCCGCCATAAAATCAGCTTTTAAAGAATTTTAGTAGAGTAGTAATTCTTTCTATTATTACATAAATTATCTAATTATTAAGTGGTGAATTAATCACTTAGGTCGGGGTACCACCTGAGCCCACATTAACTTACTTTCAATCCCATGCACCCTTCCCCCATTATCAGCCTCTCTGTTTCTCTTCCTAGGCAGTTACTTAAGGTCTATGTGTTCACTCCCAATAGCACGCCTCAAACAACTGGAAGATGGCCTCTACCATCTACACTGAAATAAGGACAAGAACACCAGTAATTTCCTTACTGTCAAATCTACAAACACTGTTACATACTTGATTTTTGATACCTGATTCTTAGTAGCATTCTAGAACTCTGACTTCCATAAAACCTCTCCTTTTCTTACACTTCCCTAGCTAATATCCTCGCCTTTCTCAGGGTCTGCCCTGGGCACAGGTGCTCTCTCTCCATTCCCTAAGCAAAGGCTGTCGATCTCCCCACTTCGAGCAGCCATGAGCAGCCCCCAAACTCCCAGTCCATTTTTTATGCTACAAAGAAAATTTTTAAATAACATTGTTAAAAATATGTATTTTTGTTGCGGAAATAAAATATAAGTAGGCTGAGGGAAAACACAATTCATAATCCCCAAGTTGTGATACTTAGTAATTCAATGGACATTCTAAAATATAGATTTAGCTGGTAACTCCTGAAGTAAAGTTCCTCAGTGGCTGTGCTTTGTAATTAGGACAAAAGATAAATTCAAACTCTTCAACATTGTTTATAAATTTCAACTAGCCCTCAACTCCCTACCCAGCTTCATTTCTTGAAATTCTTTCCACTCACTTTACTCAGTTGCCATACCCTTGTTCCATCCCTTTTACACAGGCCCTACGTATACACAGCTCTCCTTATGAAGTGCTTCATTCCTAGCTTCCCTTCCACTTAGATCCCACTGCCCGCTCACTGCCTTTGCCAGAATATGTCTAGTTAATTCTTACCTTGCTGTTGACAGTCCAAAATCTCTTCCATCCCAGAATAATTAATCTAAACCAAATGTGGCAATCTCATTCATCTTGCCAGTTACTGGGGAAGGAATGAGCAAGTGATTCAATTCTGACAAATGAGACAAGAGGCAGAGTCTGCTGGAGAACTTCCAGAAGGAAAAAAAAAGGTTTCTACGTTGCATAAGAAATACTTAAAACACAAAAACAAACGACCTTCTCTTCTTTCTTTGGGTGATATTCTGAAATGCTCAAAACTGCTCTAAACATTTTGCTACCAGCATCAGGACAACAAATTATTCAAAGTATTCTAAGCCAGTTAAAATCAGATTTCTGTTGCTTGTAGCCAAAAAGCCTACTAATAGTTACTAACTCTTCAGTTCCCATTTTAGACATCTTTTCCTCTAGGAAAAATTCCCCGACACATACAAAACCTGCTATGAGTTCTCATGATACCTTATGCCTATTCCCATATCATGGCTGTCATCAAAGTATATGAAAGTATATGAAATAACTATGCAATGATCTGTTTTGTGAACTAAAGTGTAACCTCTTTGGGAGCAGTGACTATTAGCTAATTCAAGGTCATGTTCTCAGCATCTAGCATAAGAGTGGTCAAAAAAATATTTGAGGGGTGGCCGGTTAGCTCAGTTGGTTACAGCGTGGTGCTGGTAGCACCAAGGTTGCCAGTTCGATCTCCGCATGGGCCACTGTGAGCTGCGCCCTCCTTTAAAAAAGTAAAAAAAAAATTGCAACTAAATGAATGAACAGTATAAATGCCAGAGTAATGCTTTATTTTTGAAATCATTCTAAGTAGGACATTGCCAAAAGAGGTGGCCTAAATTTATTAAGTTTTAAACAATAAATCTTAGAAATCTGTTTTCTGAGGGCTTCAAAAATAATTTTATAACTTCCAGCACATGAATCTTAGACACGGTCGTTAATAAAAAGAAATCACATCTGGGTAATTTTGGATGCTTATTATAATTATCTGTCAAGTGCATTAAGGCTTCATTACTCACAGGATGTTCAAAGTACACGTGGCACTGAGGTTAAACTATAGCCCAGGTGCCGCCGGTGCTCTCATCAGGAAGGGACAGTGGCTGCCAGTTGTTTCATCTGTAGGGCCCCACTCAAGAGGAGCTGCCACAAATGCTTCTGCTATCCACATCTCAGATCAACAGCCAGCAATTTTAAAATGTATATGAAGGCCAGAAATAGGTTTTTATTGGTGGACATAAGGGCCTGTTAATTAGTACAATGAATATTAAAAAGTGGTTCTCTGTGGTGAGCTGAAGGTACACAAAATATACATGGATCAGCTAATAATATTTAGGGATACTTGCCACCACTGCGTGAAAAAGTGTTAAGGATCCTGTGAGGTTCTCAGAGACGGAGCACAGGCCTGGATGCTAACCAATCCTTTATACAGATATCAGTCTAGAAAAATCTCTCATAATCTCGTATCAACTGTAGGAGTAACAAGATTCTATCACAGAAATGTTGTCGTGTCTCTCCTGAGTAAACCTTCATGCAATGCATTTCACTGCAAAACCTAGAAAAACAGACCTGAACTTCATTAGGCTCATAAACCAAACCAGAATACATGTATGGTTTTGTGTACAAAATTTGGTAAGAAATTACCTTTCTAATAATATTTAAGGTTGTGGAGGAATACTTCTAGAATGGTTTTCAATGGCTACTGTTATCCACCAAACTACCACTGCGGTTATTTTAAATTGAGTTATTTTAGTTTGCAACAACCAATGCAAACATACCACTGGGAAATACATCAGCAAAAATTCTGATTGGCAATCGGTATGACAAAACATAAATCATTTTTTCAAACTATAGGAAGCCCAAAAATCCACACTACAGCTCAACTCTGTATGTTATATACCAGTCTCCTCTGGTACAGAAGTAGCTCTGAGTTTTCTTTTCCATCACGTTTATGGTGAAAGGAGTTACCATCTTAGAAGACCTAAAAATGAACAACTTGACCATCACAAAAAAATGTCTGATATATCCAAATCCTTGCCGGCTTAGTATCATCAGGGACTGCAGTTGAGCGAGAAAGTGAGTCTCCGAAGAAACTCAGATCTATATTTGTCCCTGCGGTCCCGCAGTTGAATGGCTTTGAGAAGGTAGCTGCATTTTCCTCCAATATCTCAACTTCTATAAAAAGTATGGCACATGAACCAGTCAGGTACAAGACAGTCATGATCCCTTTTACAGACAATTAAATATTAGTAAGCTTAGGTTAGTCTGCAAACACTCGGAGCAGAAAATAAGACTGTGGTCTCTGAATTTAGAAATGTGTTACATAAAATATTTAAGAAATTCCATCTCTTTTTCTCTATTGTTCTTTGATACCACTACATTCTGTTATCTATCTTTATAACAGTTAATAGTGATTAATTAAAAATGATGAACTGTAATAATCACTTTTAAAAACTGGGAAAAGGTGACCACTAGTTCATTTGAGAGTGAGAACACTTTTGTTCTGAACAGTACTCTGCAGGGACCCAAGAGAACCACTAAAACTGATGATCTTGAAAGTTCTTCCCAGCCTGCTTGAGACACGATGTGTACACTATGCTCTGTGTGAAATCTCCCAGGTGTGTACTACGCTATAATTAAACTGATAAAGTGTTAAGAATGGTAAAGCCTTATCCTCAAAATTATAATGTTCCCTTTTCCGGCGAGGCATAGTAAGCACAAGGGAAAGGAAGAGGGAGAAACATTTCAATAAAGAATTTTCTTCTTCCCCTAATCTGCCAAAACTAATCCATTTCTGGGATACAAGTAAAACATATATATTATTTATCTATAACCTCACCGTACAGATAGCTTTTCGGTAATAAATTTATTCTAGATATTGAACAGATCTGAATTTCTGAAACTATTATGTGTTTAAGAAAGCAACAGGTTTTAGGCATTAGAATTTCAAGCAGAACACAAAAACCCTGGACATGATCATTCGGTACAAGTAATACTAACTACAGCCATTTCACCTGCTCTTTAAAAAATAATTTCACTTCAGTTTGCCAAATAGTTTACATTTCAATGAATTTAAAATTAAAAGAGCTCCACTTTGATGTCAGTGCCATTGTACTTACTAAAGTGTATCTGGAGGACCAATAATAAGGACTTCCCATCGGTAGAGATCATTGTCATCTATTAAACCTGCTGAAAAGCCTTCCACTGGATTTTTGTTGAGTTCTGTGGAGAAAGAAAAATTTGATCAAAACTTTTAAGCACATAGTTTTCACCCAACAGGTAAAACTACAATACTTGAATATACATGTTATAAATTGTAAACTGTTAAATGGATATACCTTAATGCATTAGCAAAATGCTACCTGATGCCCAAAACATTTCCAACTCTCTAACAAAAAAAGCAATGGGCAAAGCAAGCTACCCAGAAGATCAACTTCTACTGCCCTCTTATTTCTACCCTGGTTTCCAGCTAGGTTGTTACCATTCTAAGTAGCCCTCTAGTGGTACAGAGCTGCAGTAGTGTAGAGAGCTTGTTAAAATGCAGATGTCCAGGCCCATCTTGCAGAGACTCTGCTTTAGAAGGAGATCAACCCAGTACCTCTGGTAAGTTTTATGCTGTGGTCTTTCAGAAAGACCAACAGAGTGCCTAACCCTTTTCCTTGGAATTTACTGAGCTTAACCAACCTTCATTTGTACTATCTATACATCTATTTGACAACTCCTCTGTATTCTTGGGGATACACACGTACAGTTGGTGTTCATGTGTGGCCCATCGGCTTTGAACTCAGAGAGCACAGGCTCCATGTGTGCCCTGCCTGTATGCTGATACCTCTGCCCACCACTGCTTCCAGAACACAGGACTGGCTTAAGAATAATACCCGGAGCCTACAATCAAGAGATTTTTCTCTTCCAGACAGAGTGCTCTGGCATGAATGGAGGATGAAGGAGGTTGGGGATAAGAACAGAGGTAAAGGACTAATGAGGGTGGGGGACAGAGGCCAAGAGGGGACCTTGGAAGAGCAGGCGAGGAGGAGTACGAAGCCTAAACAGTCCCTGGTGACAAAGGGCTTAATAAGGTAATGATCTATTGATGGTGGACATCATGTAAGGAATTTAACAGCTTTAATGAGTTATAATTGACATTCAGTGAACTACACATATTTAAAGTATGCAATGTGATACATATTGATATATGTATACCTGTGAATCTATCACAATTATGATAATATAGAAACGTGTATATATATCACCAACGGGAAGCTCACACAGAGCACCGATTGGCTGACACTGGGAAGTGGAGGGATAAAGTAAGCGCAAGAGGAGAGCACCTCAGAAAGAATCTGCTGGGAGTCCGAACAGGTTTGTAATTCTCATACAATGCCTCCCATCCTCTTCAAGGAGCTCGGTCTAATGATAAAAGTAAGTATAATACAACTCAAAGTACTACAAAAGACTGAACAAAGTGTGTTGGTAACTGAGAAGATACAAATTTTTTGAGGAATCAGAGGTGGTGTTATTTCAACTAGGATTTAACACCCCAAAATGCAAGTGAAGTATGGAAAGAGCCAAAAGTGAAAGTTTATTTACATTTAAACATGAATGGCTTCTTTTCTCAAAATTTGAAGGGAGATTTTTTATAAGTCTAATATTTTTACCTAACAGGCAAAGTGGACTTTCATAAATAGTTTTAAATCAGTACTGTATTTCAAAAAACAAGAAAAGCACTATACTTTTAAATATCTATTCTAAGACATAAAAAAAGATAACTGAAAATGCAAAGACACTGAAACAGGAATTACACTTTAACCTTGCTATTTTGTTTATGCATGCAAACATTTACTGAGTGCCAACTACACTGCAGACATACAGGAAAAGAGATGCAAGTCCGACTTTTACAGTCAATCGAGGGCTAGGGCAGAGCACAAATAACTGCAAAACAGGTGGTTATTTTCTACACCGAGTTCTATTTCCAACCTTTTTCTAGATAAATACTATTATATTACTCGGACCATTTTCTCTGCACTGTATACAAGAGTCTTGTGGAAGATGCTGTCATTTATCCAGAAATCACCTAGTTGTTGCATTTTCTGTCAGAAGTCTAGTTTTATAAATATAAGTGGGCAAGCTTTGAAATTAGTATATATGGTCAAGATTACCCTTGAAAATTCCCTTACACTTCCCAAAAAGTGTATCATCGCTTCGCATTAAGTTCTTCACATCTTTTGCACATTCTTTCCATGCTTTTCTTCTATAGGAGCGATCGTGTCCACTGCCTGTTTCATGCTAACACAAAAGCAATGCTGAAGAATGTGCAACATCACTTTTTGTCATGGCTTCTGCCCCTGGCACGGATCCTCAGGCGTCTAGACCCACGGATACTTAACCGGTTCAATCTACCTAGTTTCAGATCGTTACCATATGTTCATGAACACTTCCTTCAAGGTCCAGTTCAAGTACCATCTTCCTCCATGAGGCCTTCCCTAAATAATTCACCAAATAATCTTCTTTTGATTTCTGTTAAATTCCTATTAATTATACTTTTAGTCTGTACTAAACCACCTGGCACTTAACTATCAGCTCCTGATTCCCACAGAAGTAAACAGGAAATTACAATGTGTAGCTCCAACATTAGGACAGGAATTTGGAGGGGCACAAAATTATAATCATGAAGACACAGAAAGGGCTTCTAAAAAGAGGAGACATCTGAAATAAAACAAAAGATTCAGTGGGGAAGTACAAGGGTTAGACAGAGGAGCATATACAAAACCTTGAAATATGGAGATCAGTATATGGCTAGAACCAGGGGGCAGATGCAGTTAAAACCTGACAGAATGTCAGGAGCTGGACAGCAAGTCTTTGTAAGCCATGTAAATTTGGACTTTATCCAGAGGGCTAGGATGAGCTGGGTTTGTGGGGTTTTTTGGTTTTTTTTAAAAAACAATGAAGTAACCTCATGAGCTTTGCATTTTCAAAATCCAATCTTGCAGTGTGTGAAAGATGACATAGAATAAGGTCATGGTGATGACAAAACAGAACAAAACAAAAAGAAAGCTATTCAAGTAATCCTGGAAGTGTAGCTTTACTATATGGTAGTGAGAATAATGATGGAAAACAGGGATATTTAGGAGATAGACTCAATCAAGCTTGGTGATGTGGGGGTTAAAATAATAAGTCAAAAATCACACACAACTCCTCAAAAAGTTAAACACAGAGTTACCACATAACCCAGCAATTCCACTCCCAGGTATATACCCCAAGGGAAATGAAAACATCTGTCCACATAGGAAGTTGTACACAAACATTTATATAGTATCATTACTCATAACAGTCAAAATATGTAAACCCAAATGTCCATCAACAAATGAATGGATAAACAAATTATGGTATACACATGCACTGTTATATTATTCAGCCATAGAAAAGGGAAATACGGATACATGCTACAACTTAAACGAACCTCAAAAACATCAGGCTAAGTTTAAGAAACCAGACACAGAAGGTCACATATTCTATGACTCCTTTGATATATCCAGAGAAGCCAAATCCACAGACAGAAAGCAGACTAGACCTTACCAATGGGTAGGGGGAGGGAGAAATGGGGTGTGATTACTTAATGGGTATGGGGGGCTTGAGGGGGTGATGAAAAAGTTTCGAAACTAAAGAGAGATGGTGGTGGCACACTGTGAATACACTAAATACCACTGAACTATACACTTTAAAATGGTTAATTGTATGTTATTTGAATTTCAACTCAATTTTTTAAAATGACAAACAGGTTTCTGTACAGAGCAACTGGGCAGGAGTACATCCATTCTCTGAAATGGGAAACATGAAGATGTGCTGATTTGAGAGGGAAGGGGGAGAAATGAGGATAAGTTTAGTTTTAAATGCCTATGAGGCATAAATATGTTGCTTCGAGAAGAAATCTGAGCTAACGATAGAGATTTAGAGATTTGGGGTTTATCAGAGCATCGCTGATGACTGAGGTCATAAGACTGATGTCATCCACGGATGAGCATTAAGTGTAAAGCACAGAGGATCTAACTGAATGAACCCTAGAATACCAGTATTTAGGAGACAAAAAAGAACAGGCTACAAAAGTGAATGAGAAGGGTAAGACACAAGTAGGAAGAAAATGAGGAAAAAGTTGTGTCAAAGAAGCCAAAGGAGACGCATTTCAAGGAGAAAGTTGCCACCAATGATAAACACACTGCTCAGGAAAGAGGGGTCTAAATTCAGTCCACTGGGATTAGCAAAAAGGCCAAAGGCTGCTGTAGGCATAAGTAGCTTCAGTGTAACGGCAGGGCCGAGTCCATGCAGGAAACAGAGTTGACAAAAGAAGGTGAAATAGGGCCGGCCCGGTGGCTCAGGCGGTTGGAGCTCCCTGCTCCTAACTCCAAAGGCTGCCAGTTCAATTCCCACATGGGCCAGTGGGCTCTCAACCACAAGGCTGCCAGTTCAACTCCTCGAGGGATGGTGGGTTGCGCTCCCTGCAACTAGCAATGGCAACTGGACCTGGAGCTGAGCTGCGCCCTCCACAGCTAAGACTGAAAGGACAACAACTTGAAGCTGAACGGCACCCTCCACAACTAAGATTGAAAGGACAACAACTTGACTTGGAAAAAAGTCCTGGAAGTACACACGGTTCCCCAATAAAGGCCTGTTCCCCTTCCCCAATAAAATCTTAAAAAAGAAAGGTGAAATAGAAAAATATGAATGGAAACTTTTTCTAGAAGTTTGTGGATGGAAAAGTATAGAGTACCCATAGGTAGATAAAATTCAAACGGTTTTTTTAATGGGAAAGGCCACAGAAAGATGTTTAAACATCCTATCTGTTTTAAATGTTGATAGGGATATCACACACTACCTTCAAATCCCAATGGATTTATAAACAAACGATAAAACTTAACTGAAAGAAAATACATAATTTATTTTATTTTTTTTACATAATCTCGGGTAGAGGTGGCCTTCCTAAGCAGAACACAAAACTCAAGTTAGATGATACTACACAAAATATTTTAAATCCAGTATAGTGATAAAGTTTAAACACAAATGAGAGACTGGGGAGAACATCTGCAACATAATAGGTAAAGGTCTAATATCCCTAACACCCGAAAATCAAAAGACAGGAAACACACAAAGGGTACAAACACAACGGGGAGAAAATGGAAATAGCTAACAAAACACAAAAATCTAACCTGCTTAAGGCAAATATTTAAACCAAGAAGTGCCCATGCTTGGGTTTCTCCTTACATTTCCTTAGATATTGCAGAGAAGTTTTGAATGTGACGAAGATGAAGATACATCTTTTCTGAGAGCTACCTGGACATAGAGTTGGAAAGAGCTAGAAAGAGCTCTCTTTCCCACAAATCATGAATTCTAAAACAAAACTGTAAAGTTCTAAAGCAGGCAAAACTAATCAATAGTATTCAAAATCAGGAGAATAGTTGTCTTTTTCTTTCTCCTTTGGAAGGGGGACTAAGAGTAGCGTCTGGGAGGAGCCATGAAAGGGACTTTTCTGGGGTGCCGGGGATGGCACGCTGTACAGAACACTTAGGCACTTTCCTGTGGTTGTGTTATACTTCAGTTTTTTAAAACAGTAAACATGGAGCATCACAATTGTTAAATGAGAATTACGTATGCATGCTGTGACTCTAGAAATCACAGGGGGCCAGAGAGGTCTATAAACCATGAATAAAAAGAAAACCAAAGACAAGGAAATGTCCTGGAGAATAATGATTTGGATAGGTATACGTAATGGAAAATAATGCACGAGCAGACTTACTACATGATAGCGTCATTATTCAAGAATAAGACTAAATGAGAATGAGAGCGTTTGAAAAGTAAAAACTCTATAGTCCTGAGTTTGAACTGGAAAGATGAATTCATGATACAGCTTTAAAAATTCTGAGCTCTGTCCACCGAAAACGTCTTAGGAAAAAATGACCTACCCTGTACCAATAAGTATTCCTAGTGCCCAAAATATGCTCTCCAAACATGATTAACCCTTAAAGGGATCAGGGCTCTTCAGAGAAAGGCTGGTTCCAGGTCTGGGGCAGGAAATGCTGGAAGCTCATCTCATACATAACAGATAAAAAAAACCAAGCAATACCATGGTCTTGTTAAAAGGACTCAGCCAACTTCAAGAGGCTCCACTGGACAAATATGGAGACAATTTGAATATCAATAGTTAATAAACATATTTATGTTTCAGTCCATGAGTTTATAAACAGTGATATAGGAAACAAACTAATTGGTCACCATTACAGGATGCTAGTAAACCATTTTGTTATTTTGAAAACCAATTAAAAAAGCAAACACATCAAATTTTATTCTTCCTTTTTTTATACAAATTGGATTACCAAGTAATCAAATAGTATCTACCATTTGATCAAATGAAGTATCTATCACTCTATAGAAACAGTCCAGTTAAAACAGAAATACTTGTGACATTCACATATTGTCATCTTAATCTAGGCATTAAAAAAAAAACAAAACCACAACCAGACATTATGTCTCCTGATAAACAATCAAACCACTATTTATATGAGGTGACCTCACCTGACTCACAAACCTAACCTGTTCAAGCCACTAGACACAATGACCAATTTACAGAAAATACAGACAAAAAAATATGTTTAAGGACATCTATGGGACACAATTAGCAAAATCTACACTGCAGGAAACTCTAAAGGACCAGGCCTGGGATCTGCAGTAAGTACACACTGCAAGAGAACAAAAGAGAAGACTGAATTCAAACTTTAAAAAAATGTCTGACACAAGTGAAAATTTGAAGGCTGACTAGCTATTAAGATATTAATATAATATTAACAATACTAAATTATTTTTTTAAAGTGTGGTAATACTAATGCGGTTTTTACCTCCATTTTAAGAGGCGTATAAATATTTAGAGATACTGAAATATTGACAGACAAATGATGGTGATGTTTGGGATGGGCTTCAAAACTGTATGTATGAGGCAGAGCGAGATCAAACAAGACTGGTTCTGACATAGTAACTATTGAGGCTAAGGAAGAATGTGTAGATTCATTACACCAGTCTGTCTACTTTGGTATTATTATATGTTTAAAATTTTTCTCAATAAAAGTTTTTCAAAAAATAATGCTGAAAAGGCAATTTAATGTAGTCTAAAACAGTTTCATAATATTTTGTCAATCATGTGAAAATAGACCTTCACTGTGCCTCAGGAAAAATATGAGATCTCAGAACAACAACATTCAAAGATCCAAATACTGTCATTTTATACTTAACTATTAAGGAAATAGGCTACTTTAACTGTAAATATACTTTGCCAAGACCAATGGCTAAGTCTAACAGTTACAAAGCCAAATACAAACTGATTATTTATAGCCCACCACTGATTTTCCTTTGTCTGGGTAGTTGTAGTCTCCTGTTCCAGGAATGTACATTCCTGTCAAGTTTATTTATGGAACACACAGCTGGCTGTAAGGTGCATTTCTGTAAAGTGACTATTTTTATACCAGCTTCATTTTGAACTTCTGAAATCACAGATAGAACCTTTTATCGAGACACCATTTAATTACTCCTCCAAAGTATTGAGATGGTTTGTCAAAATAATTTACCTTATTATCAGAGGAATAAATTGCCGTACTACTTTAAAACATCACAAGCCCAGTCACCAAAACTAACAGCGAAAACATTCCTTTCCTGCAAGCTTCCATTAATTAATTAATCAGTATTTTAAAAAGTAATGTATCAGCAAACAACTGCAAACGTTTACTTTATTTCCTCCATCGATCTAAAGATGCATCAATTTAATCACCTTTACAGATTTGTGGTAAACTTTGAAGTCTGCTTAAAACTGAAATTTTTTTTCTTTACTTGATGCCATGGGCTAGGGCTCGCTGACTTCCTAATCCAAAGCATTTTCAACCCCGATGAATTTCTTATACTATGCTTCAAAAATACAAGGCAAATAGGACAGAGAAGCCAAACAGGTCAGAGATCATACTTTGCAACGATTTTGCCAATATGCTTTGGAAAGATTTGCTTGGGAGAATTCTGGAGCACGTTCCTAAAATAACACTTAAGGAAATTCTGCTGCCTGCAGTATTTCACCTCGCTTATACCCTCTTCAAACACTTCTCTAAGGGCTCTTCAACATTAAGTCCTACATATGCTGTGGCTTGTGCTTAAATTAAATACAGTGGCATCATCATACATGTGTGCCAAGATTTGCTACAGCAGGCATTCCTCAGTCCAGAAATTGTATGCCTGGACACCACAGTTTATAGTTTTATATAAACTCCAACCTACTTGTGATCTCATCAATTTTTTGAAAATAAATTTAACGAAGACAAGAGTCTGAGAGAATTCTGAATTTTATTTCACAGTAGAAAATTTGGAACATAATTTATGGCACAGAATGTGATATTATTTCAGGCCAGGGTTTGGGTGCCAACTCTCTCACTGGTCTTATCATCTTAAATAAGACTTTTTTTTTTCTTTTTTTGAGTCTCATTTTCCTTATTAGTAAAGTATGGTAAAACCCATGGTAGCGTTTGCAAGACAGATGACAGATAGTGTATATGTGATAGGTTCTCTACCTTAGAGTACAATAAATGTAAGCTGTCTATTTTCTTCCATTAAAATTGTTCATTAGAATACAAGGTATTAAAGGAAAAGAATCAAATCAGTATCCTTTAGAATCTCAAGAACAAGCCATACCTTAAATACTTCTTTTGGGAAATACTACGGACCCTCAAACATCATACCCAACTACTTGTTTCTAATAGGAGCCGCCAAACAAGGCCCAAATCCCCGGGCCGTAAGAACGAGGGAATGAATATCTGATGCAAGCCAGGAGGATGTTCCAGGGGATTTTTCTTTCTTTTTTTCTTTTTTAAATTACAGTTGACATTCAATATTATCTTATATTAGTTTCAGGTGTGCAGCATAGTGGGTAGACATTTATATAATTTATGAAGTGATGACCCCAATTAGTCTAGCACCCACCTGGCACTATACGCACATAGTTATTACCATATTGCTGACTATATTCCCTATGCTGTACTTTACATCCCTGTGACTATTTTGTATCAGATGATTTTTCAAACTGGAATTGAAGAAGAGAGTCCCAATCTATGGGGAAGCTGTGTTTTAAAAGCCCAAGAGCTACCAGCCACAGATCAAATCTCAAGGAGAAAACTGCTATGTGACAATGCAGCTAACATGGAGTTACATAAGCAAAGCAACCAGAGGAGAGAGCCTCACAGAACTCAAATTTCTTACACCTGGTACCGCTCTTGCCGATCCCAAGAGATCTGGTTAAGAGTCAAATTTCCTCTTTTTTTTTCTTTTCTAAATTTATTCTAGTTCAATTCCTGCCACTTCCACCTAAGAGTACTTTCTTCTGCATTCACAGAGTCATATTGTTAATTAAGCTTATATCCCAGCTGGTCTCCAGTCAGTTTCCCCTCCAATACTTTATGGCAGTGGTTCTCAACTTTCCTTTTGCCCTCAAGCTTGTCACACAGGGGACACAAGTGGTTCTCAGCAGGGCGACCACCCTCAAGGTGGGGTGGTGAATGGGGGAGCCTATTCCTACTGCCACCAACTGAGGGTGAGAATCTGAGAATCATTAACCACTTAGTTTCATCCTGATTGTCTTAAGTATTGCTCAAATTAAATTAAGGTTTCTGTATACAAAATTTTCAAAAAACCAGTTTCCTTTTATTTACTGTCTAACAGTTATCTCCTCAAGTACTTGTTTCTGCATAATAAAGCTAAGTGAGTTACTCCACCTTTCAGTACAAGGAATTTGCTCTCCTTTCCTTTGTATTCCAACAGCCAGGGCAGCAACCTCAAAGTGAAGTTCACATTTATCTCCTTAACCAACCCTTACCATCAACTCCATGAATAGCCTCACAATGGAACTTCTCTTAGCATAAAATGAGGAGGTTCTTGAGTGTCTCTATTCAAATTCATTTCAAGTTCACCTTTAATACATATATAAAAAAGCAGGAAGACTTCAGAAAAATAGTCTCAAAGAAACTACAGAAATATGATCTCTTTTAAAGAAGATCTGAAAGAAGACACTATAAAGCAACAGAAGCCTTAAAGGCGAGCTAGAAGACTTAGAAAAGAAATGAAAATAAAAAACAAAGACAGGAGTTACTGTCACATTAGAAATAAAAATTTGGGGGGGGGGGAACACAACTAAAACCGAATCATGGTTATAACTTTGAAAAATCATACTGTAAATGAAAAGATAAACAAGTATATAGTTGAACAGAGTAAAGATAACAAAGGAGATTCAGCTGGTGTTCCTGATGAGATTAGAACATAAAAATGCCATAAATAAAAGAAATATATAAAACTCTCCTGTATTAAATAACTAAATATGCAGCTTAAAAACATACTCCACAACACACGAAAAAAACTGGAACAAAATAAACAACACAAAAACCTCTGTCAATGAGAGGCACTGAGCTTTAAAGATAAACAATATCTTGGACATCCAGGCAGAAAAAAAGCAAGTGAAATATCGGTGGGCAAGTTATAATTAGATTAGCCTTAGATTTCTCCGCAACACTCAACACAGGTAACAGTGAGTGGGTAACTAAAGAATTCTGAGAAAAAGTATGATACAAAGAATGTGAAACCTAATGAAGAGACCATAGCATTCATAAGTACGAACATGAACTTAGGGATTCAATTAAGTAAGTGGCACTTCTTGAAGGAACTGCAGGGAAATGAATCAAAATAAGAATTCTGTAGTAGAAAAAAACAAAGTGAAAAGACCAGTCTACTTACTAACCCAATTTAAATAACATAACTAAAACTAAACAACCGTGAGTGGTTATAAGCTTTTAAAAATACATTACAAATAGGATAATGTAAAAAGTAGGACTACCAAAATACACATATACTATATATACATACACATATAATAAGGAGAAGGGAAGAGAGTGAAGAAGGAATATATGTATGTTTATTCCCTCATCCTGGTTATCAATAAGTCAGTGGGTCCTGCCAAAAGAGCGTCAAAACTAATTTTCTTCTCTCAACTTGAGGAATTAATTTCTTCTTGTAGTGACAAACATCTATCTGTAGTTCAATCATGTTTTCAACAGTAACTCGTTTGTTTTTCAGTCAAATGCAACCAATTTATAAATGGCATGCATATTATAATTCCATATTTGTACATGCATATTTGTATTAAAAGCATCTGGAATGATGGTCATCAAATGTAGGTAATGGTTATTACTAAGTGATAGGGTATTTTCAACTTTGTTTTACTTTTTTAAATTATGAAAAAAGCCATTTAGTATAAAATAACACAGGGAAATAAAATGTAAGCAGTCAGGCTATCTCCTCATCCTCCAAAAGTAACCAGTTAACAATCTGCGATGCATTTTTTCTGATTTTGAGTATACTACCATCTAGTACAGAAAATGAGATAATGCTTTATACCTTATGGTCACTAAAGTGCGGTATGAACATTAGACACTTGGTTCCTCCCCCCACTTATTTTTTCAATTATAAATAATACTTCCATAAAACATCTTTGTACTGTTCTTGTATATTTGTGAAAATATACAAGAGTCAAAGGAACATGCATATCACCCACCGAAAGTTTATTTCAATTTATTATACATTCCCAGAAACACCATAGGTACCTATTTCCCTATAACCTTGCTAACACTGGGTATTATCCTTTCCCCACTGACCACTGACAATTTATATTTCTTACATGAACTACCTATTGATATTTTTTGCCCTTTTTTACATGAAGTGATTCAGCTTTGTCTTATTGATTTGGGTGACCTTTTAAAGCATTACTTTATAACTGCCGTTTTTGTTCTAAAATGTCGATTACCTTTTTAAATTTTCATCTTTTGCTAAACAGAAGTTCAAGTAATACAAGTTTAAAAAACAAGTCAATCTTCTTCATGGCCCTTAGGTAGGTCAAGCTTAGAAAAGCCTCACTCCCTCAAGTCCAGATTAAAATATTCATGATTGCTTTCTTTTAATGATCTTATTTTTTATTCAAGTATTGGCTAATTGTGTGGCCACAGTCAGGTTCCTCATCTATAAAATGAGGATAACTGTCTACTTATAAGGTCTACAGTGTCTGACCCAGTACTTGGCACAGAGTAAGCACTCAATAAATATCACGATCTTTTAGTCATTTATGCAAACATAAAGATATAAATCTAGCTCCCATCCACCATCTTCAATATGATTAGCCAGTTGTTTCAGCGCGTTCTATTAAATAACCCACCTTTTCCCCAAGATTTGAAAGCTAGCTATTGGCAGATCTCAGACTTGAAGGCAGGTCATCGAACTCCACATTCGCTGCTTCTGTCCACTACAGCATGGAATCCTGGCTTTGGTTTCAGACCTACCTACAGACGGTGCCAAAAAAATGTATACACATTTTAAAAAAGGAAAAAACTATTAAAATTACGCTGATGGTAACCACTTCGAGCATCTCTTGTAATTGCAGAAGTCAAACGTGACTTGTATTCATCTTCTGTTATCAGTATATATGGAGTATTACAATTTTAATACAGTTCCTTTCTTAAAATGTGTATACATATTTTTTGGGTTTTTTGGTTCTGCATATAATAGTATTTCCTTATAAAGTGTTTAACTCACCTTAAAACCAATCAAGAAAAAAAATAAAATCTACCAAGAAACTAAAATAACCCAAATTGACAGTCCCAGTCTTTCATTTGTTGTACACATAAATTTCTAAATTGGCATAGAGCACCTCGAAAGAAAAAATCCCACATAAATTATTAAGATACACTCCCTAAATTTCTCCAAATTTTGACAATACTTGTTTTTATAATTGGAAAGGCTTATTTTAGGTAAAGAGAAAGAAGCAAGAAGTTATTGGTTTTCAACTTTTTTACACGAAGCCCAGAAAAAATGTTTGCTAGACAAACACGTAGACTATTTCCAACTGAGGGAAGAGCAGATCCATAAAACAATACATGAAAAAAATGAACTTAACCCGAGAATATAGGAAGCAGCACTGAGGCTAGAGGTAGATGGTCATTGACCATTTAGATAGAAAGTAAGTAGTTCTTAAAGCAATCTAAGGAAGGAGCTGGATCTAAAACCAACAGAAAATATTTTCTATGTTAACTAGTGGTTTGGTTTACCTGCATTCGATTGGCTTTAAGAGGATAGAAAAAAAAAAAACACCACCAAAAAAAACAATTTCACAAAGAATTGAGATGCAGTATTATACGCCATCAAATAAAGGTTAGGATAACATTAATTAAACCATGTAATGTCCCCTTCCTATTGTCTCCACTACCTCTTCCCATTTCTTTGATAAACTCTAAACTCAAGTTACAGAACGGTATGGGATTTAGAGCCAAATGCACCTGATCTTTACAGCACCCAAACTCTAATCATTTACTTAAATCGGCAGCAAGTGATTACATTATACAACTCTGAGACACTATTAATAGCATGCAAAAATCAAAATCTCTTGCTCTATTCTTAACTCATTCATAAAATACAATATTTTTAACTTTTACTAGCATTTATTTTCTGCTGCCTTTACTTCCGGGCCCTAGGTTTTTGTTTCTTCAGTGTCTTCTGGGAGATCTGTTTCCTCTGTGCAATCTCCTTTTCTGGTTTAGGAACGATTTGCTCTTTTGCACTGAGGATCATGTCAGTGTGGCAGGGACAGCTCGTGTAGGGATTAACCCACTCACGAGCGCTGTAAGATCCGCTGGGAGCTTTGTGCAGCTGGCTGTGCTCAGGGACCAGAGAGTCTACACCTAAACCCTTAAGTTTGGAATTACTTCCTGCATTTTTAAGCATGTGCAGCAAAAACTCAACACTTTGGCCACAGACCCTGCATCTAGCCCCACTGTTCAGCCTGGGCACAGCTACCAATCCACCATGTAATGACGGATTGACACACATGGCTTCTGTAAAGTGACAACATCCTTCAGATATTTGGTGGCTTTTCGGCTATGCATACAGACCCTTGATGGTCTGGGCAGTTTCACGAGTGTTATTAAAGTGAACACAAAGATCTGAGCCTCTTGACTTGCATGATTTTTGTGGGGTTTTCTGGGTCAAGTGAATAGCAAGACATTTTCAGAGGTCACCTCAGGCCACTTACAAGGAAGAGCTGAACATTTTTTCAAAGCTCCATGTTAATGTTATCAATCTGAATGACCAACTCAGTCAAATTTAGGTTTTAATTATCAATGCAAACCTTCCAGAAATGAACAATTGGTAAGTTCTGAACCGCACGCCACCCTGGGCAGTGTGAGGAAATCCTGCGCCACTCAGCCCTGGACATGAATCACCCCTGTCCAGCATATAGGCGCTCCCCACCGGTGAGTCACTCAGTAGCTGTCTTCTTGCAGCTTGACCGTGGTGACATCACAGTGCTTGTGCTCCAGTCACCCTTACTTCACGTCATAATGGCCCCAACGCACAGGAGCGGTGACGCTGGCCACTCAGGGATGTGTAAGAGAAGCCGCGAAGTGCTGCCTGTAAGTGACAAGGAGTGTATGTACAGGGGAAAGCATCGTACATATAGGGTCCCGCACGATTTGCAGTTTCAGGCATGTATTAGGGGTCTTGGAACATCCCCCACATGTAAGTGGGCCTACTCTGCAGATGTTCAAACTCAAAAGAGTGTATTACATGTAGCGGCGATTCCTGCTGCTCCCACTGCTGCCTCTAAGCGGCCGAGCCCCCTCCTGCACAGGGAGGAAAAGCAATCTAAGCCGCGGGGCTTGCCAGCTCCAACCCGAGTGCTCCGCGAGAAGAAAGTAACAGGTGTGATATGTGCAAACAGCAGCGATGTGGTACCGCTAAGTCACCGTCTGGTGCATCCCCCTCTCAGGCCTTAAACTCCCCCTCCAACCTTCCCCTACCGTGCTACTAGTAGGTTAGTTTCTAATTCTACAAGGTTGGTGCAAAAGTAATTGCGATTTAAAAGGTTAAAAATAACTGCAAAAACCGCAATTACTTTTGCACCAACTATAATAATCATGATTTACTGCTGCCTGACAGAAATGGCATACATGCAATATAACCTTTACTGAAAGGCATGCTGTACATTATAGAAATCTTCCCACTAATCAAAGAAAATGAGACGTCATTTTGAGACGTTCCAGCTTCTAAGAAAATGAGACGTCTAAGTAAGACGTGAGCCTAAGTAAGAGGCCTAGAAAAGTACATACATTTAAACAAAAAGTGGAGGTGATAAGGCTTAAGAGAACCAAAAGACAAGAGCTTGACTAGGGCCACACGCCTCTCTATCATACCCATGAAGACCGTTTCTACGCAATGAGAAATAAATATGTAGGTAGCAACATTAATGATTTGGGCATGGCATGGTGTTTTTTCGAAAATACTTTGTAGAGAAATACCTGGAACAATAGGTTTATAACCACAATCAGCACGGATGCCACTGAGCACTGTGTGGATATAGCATCAGGCCACTGAATATCTTCAAAGTTACGAAGAAAGTGAAAATAGAGGAAGAACAGGATTTGGTAGAAATCTGTGTTGCAAAGCAAGTCCTAAATTGTTTCAGAGGTTTCAGAACAGTGCAAAAACACATAAATTAAGTATCATTTGTAAAATACCTTCTGCTGATATTGAGGCTACAACAAATTTCCCCAGTGAATTGTATTAAACTATTAATAAATATTGATGGTAATACTGGAAAGCAAATTTGTAATCTTGATGAAAATAGACCTCGTTTTTGGGAATGAAAGCCATCTTATACTTTCACTTCATAAGACAAGAAAAAATGTCAGTCTAACATAGCTTTTATGTAGAAAAAAAGTGAAGGAGATGTTCAACTAAAGCCTTTCTTGGTACTTTGAAAATACAATACTGAAAAAAATGTGGAACTTTTTTGCTACCTACTTTTTTATTATTTTCTGAAAAAAATGAAGGGGTACTTTTTAAAAAGCATATAATATTTTCACAATCAGAAAATACAGCTATTTCCATAGCAGGAGGGACACTGAGTTTATTTTCATCCCATACATTCTTTCCCTTTTCAATTTCACTATTTCCTGAATCGATCATGCAAGTTCAAGAGTTCTCACCTTTGACCATTCCTTTCATTTACTGCCAGTCCACTCAATGTAAAGATCCATCAATTCATCTCTCTGACATTTCTTCCTTCCCAAAATGTCTCTGCTATCCATCTATTTTTAGCACTGCAACTGTCAACATCATTAGTCTAAGTTTAATCTTAAAATATGATAAAATTATCCCAACTTTTCCACCCATAGTGAAGGCTGTCTTTTGTATTTACTGCGAGGATGTTATTTATAATATTCAATTAGTACCTTCCTTACAAGGTAAAGCATTCAGGAGAAATAATTTTCTAATCTCAGTAATACTCAATACTTCTTCAGAGAACATGGTTTATTTGTATTTTATTTGTGTCATGAATTGTGTAACTAATCAAATCTGCCTCTCCACTTTGGCTGTGAGAGAACTTAAGAGCCAGTTTACAACAGCAATAGGTACACACACCAAATATTTGATATGTATTTTTACTATACTCTAATTCTAACAAATATTTTATGCCTGTATCCATTTTTTTCCTTTTGCTCCCACTTCCAATTAATGTCAAGTTGTTTTTATTTATTCATTTATTCAAAAATTTAAGTCTGTGCTAGGCACTGGGGATACAGCAATGAACAAAATAGTCCCTGCTATCTTTGCTCTTGAGACAAAATAGTCTTAAGGATCTCTCATTCTACTGAGGAAAGATATACAAATATATATTATGTTGAGTGGTGATACCTTCTATTAATATAAAGAAAACTCAAGCCAGAGAAGAGAGGACAGAGCTATGGAATGGAAGCGGGGGGAGTTTACAAAACCTTCAAATGGGAATACATGTAGACATTAAAGGTTTTCCAAGAATCCCCATAAGCTACCATAAACCACTTTTTGAAAAACACAGGGGAAAAACAATAGTCCAACAACTCATCAAACCAAAAAACATTTAAGCACCACTTTCTCTTCAATTTCCCTACTCAAACATGTTTCTGAATGGTGGTGACGGTTGCATGACAGTGTGAATGTACTTAATGACACTAAACTATACGCTTCAAAATGGTTAAAATGGTAAATTTTATGTTATTTATATTTTACCATGAAAAAAAAGCCTTTCCTGTCCTCTACTCCCTCATGGTACATAACCAAATTCTTCTTGGACGAAATTTCCCTCTCAAACCTAGCTCCATCTCAGTCCTTTCTCATCTACTTCCCAGAATCACTCACACTCTGAATACAACGTGGGCTTATGAATAACACTTCCCCCTCCCCTCCTCCTGAGGCTTTGATAATTCTCCTCTTTCAGTCCTAGTTTTCTCCCTCTCTGAACGCCACTTCTCAGTGTTTTTATGGCTTATTTTCCTCCATCTGCCCTCCAAACATAGCCTTCCAAGAATATTTCATCATTTGTCCTTCTATTTGCTCAACAATCTTCTCTAGGCACTTGCACACACGGAAAGCTTCAAATATTGCCATCTATAAGCGATTACTTTTAAATTTACTTCTCATGAGCTTCAGAATCCATTTCCCAACAGCGGATGTCTCACCAGGACCTCAACCTAAACTCATCCTCCCTCCCAAACCTGTTCTTCCACTTTACCTCACTTACTTCCCTCAGCCACCCAAATGCTAAAACCTGGCGACCTTTACCTATTGCTCCCTCTTGCTCACCCCTTCTATGCAACTAGCCTACTAATTGATGCCCCAACTTCCAGTGTCTTAACAACAATCCAACCTACAAACTGCCACCAGATTAATCTTTCTTAAACATAATTTTGGTCATTAACACAGTACTCAAGGTCCTCTATGATCTGACTTCAAAATTAAGCTTTCCATCTGTGTCTCTTACCATACCTCCTGCCCACCCCTGAATACAGTGTTACTCGTGCTGACAACCACGGAACTACTCCTAAATCATGTCTTACCCCTTTTACGCATGCCAAACCCCTACTCTTAAACAGTAATTCAAACTTCAACTAGCCCTTTACCTTTGTTTGTTGAAACACTACCAAGGGCTGGTTCAAATTTCAGAGCCTCCTAAAAACCTGTCCGTATCAGGCAGGTAAATTAACTTCCTCCTGTGTGCTCCCTGGTACTTTATATGACTGAATTTACCACATTCTGGCTATATAAATTATGTTCATCCTTATAACTCAACTATATTATAGATGCTCAAGGAAAGCCATTTATTTGAGGGAGGGAGAGATGCAAAAACTCACCTGACTGCTGCAGCATATGAACCCTAAGTATAAACCCTGTACTTTTAAATAGGAACCATGCTAAACACATTTTATACAGCATTTGTTGACCTATGGAATATTAAGTACCTACCATCATAGTTCGCCAAAATGACATTTAAATCTAGGCAATTCAACTGGATGCACAGTCACACTTGACTAATTATGCAGAGTTTGGGGCTTGACAGTGGTGGTTAGGAACAACCAAACCAACTTACTCTGGGTTTCAAGATAGCTTCAATGCTTATCACATTAAGACTCAGCTTTAATTGGCATTGCTTTCTAGCTACATTACTCTTCATCCCATTCCCTCTTAATCCTGGACAAACAGGCTACAAATTTAGACTCCAACTAACTGGTCTCTAGAGCAAAGTGTTTTCAAACTTTGGCACTCAGGTTGCCTCCTGTAGCTATACCACCAGGCTCTAGGAAATCCTGTCATCCTGTGTCGCCAGGCCTCCGGTCACCTCTCGCTAATAAACACATCACCCAATACAGTATTTTTCCTAGTGCATCCTGAGGAACACGGTTCTGTTTTCTGACTTCGGTTGACAGAACGACTTGATTATCCATGTTCTAGCTCAGTGGTTTGAAAACTTCGTGCAACCATTTCTTCACCTGGTTACATATCTTGCTTTATAACAACTCTTTAAACTGCACGTGTTTTATACTGCATGCATCTCATGCACATATACTATTCTGTATGTGTGAAAATAGAGCAGAGGAGTAAAATAGACAAACACTAGAGAAAGACTGAAAAGTAATAAAAACATTTTCTTAAAAAGACAGACCTTGGAACAACTCTTTTCTTCAAACATGCAACAAGCCTACCCTACCCAAAGAGATCTACAGATTCAATAAAATCCCAATCAAAATCTCAAAAATGTTTTTTTGCAGAAAAAGAAAAACCCATCCTAATAATCATATGGACTCTCAAGGGACTCTGAACAGCCAAAACAATCAGGGGAAAAAATACAGTTGGAGGATTCACATTTTCTGATTTCAAAACTTACTACAAAGCCACAGGAATCAAAACAGTGTGGTGCTGGCATAAGAGCAGACATGCAGACCAATGGAATAAAAGTCCAGAAATGAAGCCCTGCATACATGGTCAAATGGTTTTCACCAAGAATGCCAAGACTGTTCACTGGGGAAAAGACAGTCTTCAACGAACGGTGCTGAGAAAACTGGATATCCACATGCAAAAAAATGAAGTTGGACCATATGCAAAAATGTCAAAACGGATCAAAAACATACATTTAAGAGCTACAACTATAAAATTCTTAGAAGAAAAATATAAGGGAAAAGTCTTCATAACATTAGATGGCAATGATTATTGGATATGACACTAAAACAAAGGCAACATAAGAAAAAAATAGATAAATTAGACTTCATCAAAATTTAAAGCTTGTACATCAAAAGCAATCCACGGAATGGGAGAAATCTGCAAATTACTATCTGATATGGGATTAGTATCCAAAATATACAAAACTCATACAACTTAAGGAAAAAAATCCTATTAAAAAATGGGCAAAGGATTTGACCAGACATTTTCCCAAAGAAGATTATATAGATGGCCAACAAGAAAATGAAAAGATGCTCAACATCACTAATCATTAGGGAAAGGCAAATCAAAACTACAAGATACCACTTCACACCCATTACCTAAGGTGGCTGTTATTTTTTAAATTAAAAACAGAACAAACTAAGTAAGTGTTGACAAGAGTATAGAGAAATTGGAAGCCCGTGTGCATTGCTGGTGGTAATGTTAAATGGTGCAGCCACTACAAAAGACAACATAGCAGTTGCTCAAAAAATTAAAAGTGGGAATACCGTCTGAGCCAACAATTCCACTTTGGGGTATATATTCCAAAAAATTAAAAGGACTCAAACAAATATTTGTACACCCATGATCATAGTAGCATTATTCACAAGAGCCAAACAACATGGGAACAACCCAAGTACTCATTTGACAGAGTAGGTAAACAACATTTAGTATATATGTATATGTATGTGTATATATATGTATGTATGTATGTGTGTGTGTATATATATATATACATATATATATATACACACACACAACAGAATATTATTCAGCCTTAAAAAAGAAATTCTGATACATGCTACAATATGGATGAACCTTGAAAACATCATGGTAAGTGAAATAAGCCAAACACAAAAGGACAAATATTGTGTGACTCTTACATGAGGTACTTAGAATCGTCAAATTCACAGAGACAGAAAGTAGAATGATGGTTACTAGGTGCTGGGGAAGAGGGAAACAAAGAATAATTGTTTAATGGGTACAGAGTTTCAGTTTGAGATGATGAAAAAGTTCTAGAAATGGACAATGGTGATGGCTGCAAAACAATCTGAATGTACTTAATGCCACTGAACTATACGTACACTTGAAATGGTTAAAATGGTCAATTTTATGTTATGTGTATTTTATCACAACAACAACAAAAAATCCAATATATAAATTAGATGAATGTGGGACTCGTCAAATGGAAGCCAAGCATCTTCCTACCTTTTTGTATGACAGATCCTGAAGTTTGGACGGAGGCTACCATTGTTCTTAATCACTCTCACCCTTTGATGTTGCCCACATCCAAGGAAGGCACCATTAATAACCAATCATGGAACTCAGAATTTCTCAACAGAGTACTCAGCAGTCATTCCAGCCAAACCAACACATGATGAGACATCTGCCAACCCTACCTTAATATAAGTGACCTTTGAAAACAAATCTGCGCTTCCTTATGTGGGAACCTTTTCTCCTGTTTTCTGTTGAGCTTCTAAATGAAAGACCCACTTTAGTCTGTGTGTGGTACAAATAAGCCAATACCCTCATTCTCATTGTTAAAGACACAAATTAAGAAACAAGTCCAAATGGATCACCACACTTCCTAGGTTTGGAAGGGGTATCAAATTCTAAGTTGCAAGCTATCACTTTTACAGAATGGGAATTCAAGCCTGGACTAGAAAAATAATGGCTCCTCTGGTTCTCCCAGCTTAGAACCAGAACATAAAGATAAGCTTTCTTAATTGAAAAAACAACAAACTAGAAATATTTTTCACAAATTAATTAAAGTAAATGTACAGCTGCCATTATTTTATGGCTCTTTAAAATACTCACACTGAAATTTCTTTTTTGCAAAAGCACTTTAGTACCTTATGCATACCAAAAAGCTCTTCCGTGTAGTGGGTGCTTTAATGGACATACTGAATGTCAAGTACCTTAACAAGAGATATAGTAACGCCTAAGACTGATCTGAATTCATTGCCTTGCGCCACAGCTACTAGAGAGGGGAAGATGGCGAAACAAAATAAAAGGATGCTGTCACGCTTGCTTCTTTGCTTCCAGTTTCATTCCTCTACATCAATACCTACCCTTCCTCCTACTATGGAACAATTTATCTGCTTGAGGTGCCAAGAACCCATAAAACAACTCTGAAAATTACTTATATATTTACTCAAATTTACAAAGGAAACCTAAACACCTACATGAAAAATTGGAATTTAAAATTTTTCAAGAGTCTAAATGAGAAGTTACGTGACTGCCACTTGATGGGCTCTTATGTTTCATTAAAATTGACAATGAAGACAACAGTTTAGCAAAATGGAAAATGTTTATATTACTAAGTAGAGTAACATATACATATGATTACAAAATATGTAAACAAATTATTGATCTATTTTTTGTAGCCAATTTATAAACCAATTTCTCTCTTCCCAATATAATTTTTTTTACTATGATGCCTAGTCCATTGCCATTTAGGCTTTTTTAAAAGGTATTTTTAAAAACATTTTTATAGTATGTTGTTACTTATCAGTAGCATAAAACGTAACATTCTTAGTCTAAAATTAAATGAGTTACTTTTTCCCCCAAAAGGACTAAACTATCACCAGTAGAAGTTCCTAATGGAATTATGCCAAACAGTGACAAATTCCCTGGTGACATTCCATGACTCATTAAAATAAAGCTTAAGTATCATGTCTTTTGAGTGGAAAGACTCGTTTAGCCAGATTACCCAGAGAAATGAGTTACTACTGTACTAACAACATCTCACACATCTAAAAAGTTTTACACATTATAAAGTACTTTCATGGAAGTGTCTAATCATTTAACACCCCTACAGTCCAAGGCAATTGAATTTAGAGGCAGCAACAATCCAAAATCTAAATTATCCTGATGAATTTTCTTAACACAAACCAAAGGCAGATTGTTTCTAAAGCAACTGTTTGTCACAAGTTTCTCTCCCCACCACCCATTTCAAATCTATCTTCAAATTTTTCAGTCTTATCTGATCTTAGAAATAGGAAACATTCCAAGTGTGAAAGAAAAGGAAGAAAACAAGAACGCCTAATTAATTGGACACTAAAAAAAATGTCCATATGTCAAAATAGCCATTAAAAACTTAAAAGGCAAACAACTGCTCTTACAAACCTTTTAGTGTATGTGCTACAGAGGCGAGCACTCTTACAAACCTTTAAAACCACAGCACACACAACTCACAACTGTCAAGAAGTGTTCAACTTTTCTTGGAAATTTAAAAAATAAAATTATATTCTTTTTACCTAGCAGAATCAAACATTTTTAGAAGTCCCTGATAGTCATATTAAGAACACAGTAAAAAGTGGCATTTTAATACAGTGATAGTGGAAATATGAATTGGCACAACCTTCCTAGAGGCAACTGGTGATGTTTATTAAGAACCTCAAAAAAATACAAACTTAACAGGGACTGGGGATGGAAGGTGCAACATGATGGCCACAGTAACACTATGCTGTGGAAATACCTGCAAGTTACTGAGAAAGTAAATCCTAGAAGTTCTTACCACAAGGGAAAAAGTGTTGTTGTTGTTTTTTTCCTGTAACTATGTAAGGTGATGGATGTTAACTAATCTAATTGTGATAATCATTTTCCAGTATATATAAGTGAAGTCATTATGCTGTACACTTTAAACTTACATAGTGCTGTATGTCAATTATATCTCAATAATATTTAAGGAAAAAAAAGAACCTAAAAAATGTTTATCTCCGTTGATTCAGCAATGACCACTCCTAGATATTTAACCTAAGAGAAATAATCAAAGATGACGTGTAAATCTTTTTCATAAGAAAAATCCACAAAAGCATTAGCTATAATTTAAATAATTTACAATTATTTATAATTCAAAAAACAACCTAAGTCAAAATGTGGGGAACATTATGATATCAGCAAACGAAAGAATGCTACACATCTATTTTAAAAACTTTGAAAGAGTATTAATGACATGGGAAAATATTTACAATTTGTTTTTAAAACATAAAAGATTGTAAATATATCTAATTCTTCAAAACCACACATTACACATATTTAAAAAAAACGAAACAAAAAACTTTGGCCTAAAACTCTATCGTCCAGTTCAAGGTGCCAGTATGAGCATACGTGTTTATCTTCTCTCCTTCCTAATAATTAAATCAATTTTTCTAAAGAAATTTTAAAATAACTTTTTACTTAGAAATATTTTTTTAAAAGACTACGTAGATCACTCACGGTTCTGAAACATGAAAAACGGATGGAAGAATGTGAACTGATTCAGAAGGGTGGAGGGAGCAGAAGAGCGGAATACTCACAGAGGGGGCGGCAGCGAAGGAGGAAGGCTAATCTTCTGGGCAGAACCCCAGAGAGGCGCCAGTTCAGTGACCGTCGTGCGAGGAAGGTCAGTAGTGAGAAGTGGGACTGAAAACATCTGTCATAGCAAGAAGTCAACAGAGAATGTCTACAGTTGATAAACCAAAAAATAAACACTATAAGCATATTATTTAGAAACATGGAGTTAAGCCCCAGGAAAACCGAACCGAAAAGGGTTTTTAAAAGTAGCTGCCTCTGGGGAGTGTGGGGCTATTAACTGATATTCGATTACTTAATATTTTTTAAGCTAAGTGTGTGCATAATATTAATGTTCAGTTTTTATTCCTTTTAATTTTATACTTTGTTCATTTTCCTGTAATACACAACACCCTAAGCTTAGCTTTACTTCCTTCCCATTAAGGCAGAGGTTGTCTCTCTTTTAGCAGTGTTTTTCAACTCTAAGTTGTGCAGTCATGAAATACATCTGTTGGGACACAGCAGCATTTCTTTCTCGAAAGGCAAAGGAGAAAAAAAGTGGACATATTGTTGGTGAAGCTTTCACTTGTTCTAAACGTTTTCTTAAGTGAGTATACCGGTATGCTATGTAAAATCTCTTTCTTATTGTGTCTCTTCTCAACCCCGCAGCCAGAGTGACCTTGTAAAAATGTGGATTAGGATCATGTCACTACTCTAATGACTTCCAAGTTTTCACTCAGAGTAATGGCTGGCATGATGGCCCAAGTTCATGAGCATGTTTCTTCAACCTTCTACTTGCTGCCTCACTCGCTTGGCTTCAGCTAACTGCTGCTCTCCTTCCTTCATCTTCCTCCAACAGTGGAGTCTGTCCCAACTTCCCCACCTTTGTGCTTGCTGTAAGTCCATGAGTCACTTCCTCACCTAATTCAATTATTCAAATGTCACCCTGATTTAAATGATAACCCCCACACTTACACACTCCCTATTTTATCCCCTTACTCTTTATTACTTTTATTACTCTTACACCCTCCCTATTTTATTCCGGTTTACTTCCTCCAGCACTCTACAACTTTTTATTAAGTTTGTTTATCTCCCCCACCCTCACTAGCACGCAAGCTTTAAAAGGTCATGGATCTTGTTTGTTTACTGATATAGCCCCAGCACCTGTTCAAGTCCCTGGTATGTAGTAGGCCCTCAGCAAGCATCTGTTGAATTAATGGAATAGTTTAAAAGTATATATCATCTTAGGAAAATGCCACATTATTGGCAATCAAGCACAACAGTTTGGAACCCTTAAGAAATTCTGGTAATTTTAATTATAAGGATAAGCTATATATTAGACTCTGGAGTAGTAAATTCAGGCCATTCACAATACCAAGTATGTTGCCAACATACTGTGCCACACTGAATGTGCAAGTCTACTAAAATAATTAAATCACCTTTGTAAATAACATCAACAGTAACATAAAGAACAGTTGTATCTTAGCCATTATTTTTAAAAAATTGCCTATTGCCTACACGGCTAAAATTAACTTTAAGGTGCAGTCTTTTACTTTTTCGTAAGTCACAATGAAAGTTTCATTCTCATTAACCACAATTTATACACATTCACAATTTTTACTATTTCTTCCAACTCTGAATGGAGATCAAGGGGGCATACTGCTGGTCCCGTTCATTGCTTCAGAATAAAAGAAAGAGCAAGTTGGCATTCCGGTGCAATTCACACAGCAGGTCTTTTATTGTGGCACACATGGATGACAGAGCCTTTGTCAGTCATGATTTCAACGAATTGTTTTCCAGTCTACATTACAACTCACTGAGGAAAAAATATCAATAGATTTTCGATGATTAATAGGAAAAAAGTCATCACTTTCCCTCATACCCAAAAGCACACATGGCAAAAACAGATTTCTGCTGTGTACAAAAGAAGCTTATCCAACTGCAAAAAGAAATGTCTTTTACCCTATAAATGAATAATGGCTTTTCCGTATTTCATGCCATTAATAACAGCATGACTTGGTAAAACAATTTTACTAATCACTTGTTTTGTGTTCTTGGAGAATAAATTTTGATGTTAACTGCTTTGCAACTGGTTTTACCCATCTTTTCAAAAACAATGTGGTTTTACCTATTTTTACCACAAGAAGTAAAGACTGTTTTAAAAAGCGGGAAATAAAAGAGACAAGTTGAAAGGGCAGCTCGCAGACATAAACAAATAAAACTGAATGAAGTACTGAAGCCACTGGCAAAATGCAAACTACACTGTATAAAAGTAGTAGTAGACCTGATACTAATGAAAACAAAAATTTATGAAATAAAAGATAATCCTGAGAAAATTACATAGAACACAATAAAAGAAAGGAAACATTTAGAAAAAAAGAATGAAATGAAGACAAGCAATCATAAAACTGACGTTCATTGAGGTAAGAAAAATAAAAATGAAAGCATATTAAAAGATATTTAAGAAAATATTCCTGAGTCGCAGACTGAAATAGCTTACCATGTAACAGGAAAATGTAACAGAGAACCACACCAAGACCGAGATATATCCTGATGAAGTTACTGAACTTCAAGGATAAAGAAAAAATTCTACCAATACCCAGGCAGAAGTAGGTCACCTACAAAGGGAAAGAAAAAGTCAGGCTTGCCCCAGACTTCTCTAGAGTAACCCTAGATGCCAGAAGATAATGGAATAACGTCTACTGGGTACTAAGGGGAGGGTAATGTAGCTAAAAACTCTGTAACGAACCAGCCAAAATATCATTTCACTAGTGAAAGGCACTGAAAGACATTTTTAAACATACAAGAACCCTGAGAATACAGTAGTCAAACAACCACTCCTCAAACAGAAAACTCTATTTGGCAAACATAATAGATTTAAATATTTTGAAGCCACAGAAATATAAACTACCACATTTCATCTATTCTAAGATGGACTTTTTTCATATTTTAGTATCTGAAATCAGCATGCATATTACAACTGATGGCATGTCATAGTTTCTCTGACAGCGCTTAACCATGTTACTGGTTGTCAAAGTAACGAGGTATCTTTCAATCAATAGTACCTTCGACATGATGCAACACAATACTTAAGTTCCAAACTTAGAGGAGGAAGAGCAATAAAGAAAATAAACCAAGTAGTTTAAATAAGAAAAAAGAAAGCCAAACAAAAAGATAGGTAATGAGGGCTGGCTGGGTGGCTCAGGCGGTTAGAGCTCCATGCTCCTAACTCCGAAGGCTGCTGGTTCGATTCCCACATGGGCCAGTGGGCTCTCAATCACAAGGTTGCTGGTTCAACTCCTCGAGTTCTGCAAGGGATGGTGGGCAGCGCCCCCTGCAACTAGACACCGCAACTGGACCTGGAGCTGAGCTGCGCCCTCCACAACTAAGACTGAAAAAGGACAACAACTTGAAGCTGAACGGCACCCTCCACGATTAAGATTGAAAGGACAACAGCTTGACTTGGAAAAAAAAAAAAAGAGGTCTGGAAGTACACACTGTTCCCCAATAAAGTCCTGTTCCCCCCCCTCAAAAAAAGATAGGTAATGAAAAAAAAAGAACATTACAGAAGCGAAACCAAACATACAAATTAATGTAAATGATTAAAAGCATCCCAGATTGGGTCCAAAAAGACAAACCTTTATCCAATTACATGGGGTCTACATGAGACAAACCTAAAACAAAGAGGTTAAAAGTAAAAGGTTAGACAAAAGTATGCCAGGCAAGTATAAACACTCTTTTAAAACCAATTAGATTCAAAGTACAAGAACACTAAAGGTAGCAAAAATATATATATATGTGTGTATATATATATATCCACTTTTTATAATGATCATTACGATCTATAAAGAAGATATAACGTTTATAAAACTATATACACCCAAACCTACAAATACATATTTGAAGCCAAAACTTTAAAGAAAACTAGACAGAAATAAAAATAGAGGGTAATCATCATTTCAGTCCTGAAAGATCAAACAGGCAAAATGATAAAATGGCTAAACATATGAAGGGATAAAATCAAATCCCTATGGATCAGTTATAAAAACTGATCATCTATTTAAGCCATAATACCTCAAAATTTAAGAAAGTAGAAATAGTAGATACCACAATCTCACAATGAACCAATTAAACTACCCTCCTTAGTAGAGGAAACTTGACCATTTACATACTATCTCTCCCTAAACTATTCTAGTAAATACAATCATAAAAACTACCTATATAAAAGCATTTAGTACACAAATAAAGCTATACTCAGAGAAAGATCCACAGCCTAAATACATTCAGTGGATCAAGAATTAAAATTAAATTTATTAAGCATTCTACTCAAGGTTAGAAAATAAACTTTTAAAAATCAAAATAAAGGAACTAAAGAAATTCGTAAGTTACCCAATTAGAAAACAGAAGCTAATCGATTTCATTCTAAAACCTATGAGTTGCATTTTGAAGAGAAGGAAAAACACTAAACAGATAAACCATTAGCTGGACTAAAAAAAACAATTACGTAAAATTAGGACCGAAAAAGAAGAAATATAATGATGCAGTGGAAACCAAAATAAGTATGAAATAAATTTCCAGTAAATTTTAAGTTACCAAATTTTAAAATGCAGATAAAAGGAATGATTTTCTAGGAAAATAAAACTGTCAAATGCAATCAAGTAGTAGAAAACCAACACTTCGAGAACCTCCCAAGAACTGAATACCTTGTCAAAAAGTTTTCTCCCCAACCATTCCAAACAACAGTCCCAGGCATTTTCATAGCAAATTCAAAAGGTAACACATAGGTAATTTCAAAAGGTCATTCCTTTATTAAACTTTATTAAACCATATCCAGAAAAGAACGTCTCCTACATTTCATGAAGCCAATCGTGCGTAGACAACACAGACTATTCTTGACAAAAATTCTAAATAATAATAGCAAACACTATTATATTGTATTTACTATATTCCAGACACTGAGCTAGATAGGCAAGATACAGAACATCAACTCATTTACTCTCAAAACAATGTGAGGAGCTGGAGGGTCAAAATATTTAACAGCAGGTATAGAATAGTCACCAACCCATCAGAAGGATACCAGAGCTAGGACATGCTTTTTGTGCCACATATCACTACGTTAGAGGCTAGATCAAAGAGGAAGGTCATCGCCAAGGAACAGGACAAGTAATTGAACAACCTGTACATCACATAAGGGCTAGCTCCTCCTGACTGATTGCCACTCCTTGCCTAGGAGCTGACAAACTACTTACTATCTCCACTTCACAGGTGAGGAAGCCAACCCAGGTAAGTTAGATAACAGAGGCTGGGGTTTGACCCTAATACAATGAGGCTCCAGAAATTAGGCACTTCACCTCTATGCTATATGACCTTTCTAAAATACAATATTAGTGAATATCAGCCAACAATGAATTTAAAAGGTGTCACTCTTCAAAAATTCAAGAGAGGCTCAATCTTTTCAGCTCACATTAAGGAGCAAGGACATTCATTTTTATTGTTGAAAAATTTTCATGAAATGCAATACACATTCCTGATATTAAAAGAAAAGAGAATACCAATAAAATACAGGTGGATATAGTACGAATACTTTTAAGAAAGACACACTAGATAATGTACATTAAGCTATATATGTGTATATTTATTAAAGATTTTATACACACACATAATAAATTAAGCCAGTAAGGTGAGAACTAGAAGTATTCCCATTAAAGTCAGGTAACAGGATAAAACAAGGATGACAGCTGTGACAACTCCTATGGAAGACAGGAAATGAAGATGAACCATCATAAACCTGACAATCCTTGAAGAAAGAAAAATAAAAATGAAAGCATGTAATTGTTTAATAGCTAAACGATTAAAAATAAAACATTTAATACTATCTTAGAACAATCAGGCAATGTACTCAGGTTAAAAAATATTTAAAGAGGAGATATGAATATAATTATTGTATAGCTAGGAAAGCCAAAACTACATGAAAAACTAGAACTAAGGATCCAATTACAAAATTAACTTAACAGCTTTATTACACATAAATACTAACTTTCTTACACATAAATACTAACAGCTTTCTTACTTTTAAATACTAATAAATTCAAAAAATGCAGTAGATAAAATTAAAACAAGCTATTTGAAATTAAAACTGCTTTACAAATTTACTTAAAATGTACACAGAAAAATATTTCAAGTTTGATTTAAAAAGTACATCTACTGCACCATTTGAATTTTAAGTATTCAGAGACAAATTTTTTCTAGCTGCTGAAAAGTGCATTCTAACTACTATTCTATTCTAACTACATCGTCAAATAATCCCATCTGTTATCCAGTAAGGCTAAGAGTTGCAGTTTTTGTTTCAAAGAGTCAGGTCAGTCTCTCTGCTGAAAACCCTCCTTGGCTCTCTACCCTACAGAATGAGAGCCAAGGCCTTATAACGGCCCACAAGGCCCAACAGTACCAGGCACCACCTTCCCCTTTAGCTGTCTGACCTCTTTTATGTCTCCCCACTGCTCACTTTAAGCTTCCATACTAATCAACAAGTCTAACAAACTATTAAGTTCCAGAAAGAGGTAACACAGAAAACAGAAAAGGTGATGCATGCGCGCGCGCGCGCGCACACACACACACACACACACTCCCAGACCTAGGGTTTACAGGTGGGAATTTCCACCCGTTCTCAGGAATTTTTTTCGCTTTCCCGTTCCTGAATCCTGATGAAAAGTTGGTCAGGAAATCGGGAAAATCGGCTCCTTGAAGCCAAAAAGTTGGTCAGGAAATCGGGAAAATCGGCTCCTTGAAGCCAAGTGGTTGGTAGTATCGGCCATCACTTTGTGGAAACGATTCATCATAGAGAACAGAAAACAGTTTATATCTTGGGATTCCGGAACTGGAAAGTGAAAAAAATTCCTGAGAATGGGCAGGAATTCCCTCCTGGAAACCCTACCCAGAACTGCAAGACATACATTTATAATAGGGCATTCAAAATGCCTAAGACATTAATGGAAAGGATTACGCTAACACACATCAAAATAAAATTTTGGAACACCAAATCCCAAAAGCTTCAAGACAAAAAAACAGTTGACTTTTTTTTTAAATCAAAATCTCAAAATTGATATGGACTTCCCAAGTGAGAAGGGACAAAGGCAGCTGTTTGTTATAAGCCCTTCAGAATTGACTTTTTAAATCTATTTGCTCGTAATTGGTAAAAATAAGATGTATACACGAAAAACTTAGTAAAATTACAGTAATTAACATACCATGTTTCCCCGAAAATAAGACCTAGCCGGACGATCAGCTCTAATGCGTCTTTTGGAACAAAAATGAACTTCATTTTTGTTCCAATTTTTGTTCCAAAAGACGCATTAGAGCTGATTGTCCGGCTAGGTCTTATTTTCGGGGAAACATGGTAGTATAATCTGGCCTAAGAATAGAATTAGAGATCTAGAGAGCACAAATGAACCAAATACATATGGAAATTTCATATACAATAAATTTGCTAGCATTTCAAATGGGGGTGGGGGTGTGAAACGGATTAGTCAAAAATGGTATGTTAGAACAACTACGGTATTTAGCCATGTATAATGTGCTCCCGTGTATAATGAGCACCCATGTTTTTGGCCCTAACTTTCACGGAAAAAGTCTTTCATTTTAATTTTTTAATTTGTTTTTATTTGTTTACATTTAGGTACCTGTTTTTTGTATTATAAAGGAATTTTAGCATTTATTTTTTAACGTATTATATATGAGAAATTTTATGTAGCAAATAATTACAAAGCACAAGAACAGATACAAGGTACAAAAATGTTTTGTGCCAGTAACAAATTTATGACATTTATGCATCATAGAAGGCCAAGAACTCTCTGGAGTTGCAAGTTCGCTGTAAGTTCAACAAAACCAATTATTGTATTCCGGGGTATTATTTTGCATATGGATATCATTACTGATTTCTAGAATTACACTTTTAACTCATAAGCATAAATAAAAGAATTAAAAACATTTATATAGATATGGAAATAGTACTACCCATGCATAATGTGCATCCTTATTTTTCCCTCACAAATTTGGGCAAAAAAATTGTACACAGCAAAATATGATAGTTCATTAGAGAAAAGAAAGTCAGTCTCTACCTAATTCCTTGTAACAAAAAATAGTTCATATTGATACAAAATTTAAATGTAGAAAACAAAAACATAAAAGCACAAAAAGAAAATATGGAGGATGGGGTGGGAACATTTTTATAATCTTGGTTTAGGAAGAGTCTTAAATCAGATTTAAAAAAAACAAAAACAAAAAACCCTAGAAGCCACAAATGAAATGACTGAACCTTCACTATACAAAAACTTTAAATTTCTCAAAGGTTTAAAAGGGGGAGGAGACACCCAAAAGACAAACTGAGGAGAAAACATTTGCATGTATGACAGAGTTAATCCCTAAGCAAGTAAAGAGCACTGACAAATCAATGAGATTAAATCCAACATCTGCACAAAGAAATACAAATGTGTAATATATTCATGAACCATTTAACCTATTTTTAAAATGCAAATAAGTCACTTAGATATTAAGACTGGAATCTCATTATCAATTTTAACCAGCAGAGAGATAAGCCAACAAGAAACAGATGAAAATGTCAATTGATACAATTTATAGAAGGCAATTTGGCATCATTAAACTTTATTTTTCACCTTTTTAAATTCCATTTTTAGGAATTTATTCTACAGAAAAACTGACATGACTGAGAAAATTACCACTTAAAGTCTTTTAATGCACACACTTTCAAAGTTTTTAAAAAATGTTTAACTAGTTATATTCACATACAGTATTCATAAATACTTCTACAGTATTCGCGCCTCTTAAAAATATTTGCTCCTATTTACAGTTTCCTACTTGTACTTTCTGGATCACTTCTTCATTTTATCTTCTAAGAGCTCCTTTCCTCTTTTATAGAATTCTGTTCCTGTTACAAACTTAATCTTCATTGTCTTATTTTTTTTTTCTTTTTTAAATGTTTCCTTTTCCTCGCCTGGGGTATATTTCCTCCTTATTGCTTGTATCTCTTCATTTCTTTCATATGAGGAAGCTTTCTTTTCCTTATCTGATAACACTTGACTGTCCATAGTTAAGAGTGGAGGACCAAAACGGGAACTGGAAACTGGGTAAGTGAGTAGGACTGGAGGATTGGTAGGTTCATTCACTGTAAGATGGTCTGGCTTGTGTTTGGATGAAAGAGTATCTCACCCACATTTGTGCTTCCATAAGTGAAGTCTAGCATCTTCAATATTTTTCAGTCATCTGTAATTTTCCCTAAATAAACTGTACATGGCCTGCCCGCTGTTTCATTTATTTTTAAGAAATTTAAGAAATTTTATTGCAAGAAAATTTGACTTTGCTGTCTTGTTGCAATTTTTAATAAAATTTTAATTTTAAATACTAGTAACATAGCAAATTGTTCACAATATTTTTACCTGTGCTTATAGCTTTTCTCCTTCATTTCTATATTCCTATGCTTTTCAAGCATATTCTCTTTCATAATAAAAAAATAGTAGTATCATTATATGGTTGATGACCATAGCTTATTTTCTTCACTCTCTTACCCTTTTCCCTTTCCCACTCACCTCACCCACAAACTTCCAAAGGATTCAATGGGGGGGGAAAAGGGAAAACCTGCTCTGAGAAATTTATTTGGATTTAATTTTAACCTAAACTATTTATACCATGCACAAACACGTTGTTTTCCTACCTAATAATGCATGCTGTTACCTGAAATATCCTCACCAACAGTTCTATCTTCCATTTTCAAGGGCCACCCACAATGCTACTTCCACCTTAGCAAGCCTTTTTCATTGAAGGCAGTCTCCTCCTCTTACGAAAACCTATTAGTATCATCATTTTTATCTTTGTTATATTACTTCCCTTAGTTTGATGTGCTTTTGTAGACTACAGGATTCACATCTAAACATTTATTTTATATCTCAACATTTGACTATTGTCTTCAAATGTTGAACATTCAGTTATCAAATGAGGGGTGCTAGAATGCATACTTTTTGAAAATAATTTAGGTCCAAAGGTATTTCAAACAACCCAGTCAGAACCTAGGATTCCATATCTCCAAGCTCTGCTTCTCCATCAGAGAAACCCCGTCTCTAAAAAGAAACTCTGGGCCTTCTGATAAGACTTCTCCATAGCTCCCCTTTTCACCTTTCATCCCCCACATCACCCTCAAATGATGCTGATGTACTTATAGATAGCAAGTATTCTCCATCAAATTTTCAAAATATGAATATATCTAAAACTAGTGAGAGGCTGACGAGATTTCCAAAGCATCTCCAGGTTCCAACTCTCCCTGTAATATTCCTCTATTAACTGTCGCACCTTTATAACTAGTCCAAAAACTGCAATTACAATTTATATAAATATACCAGGGGTGCCAAAAACATGTATACAAGTGGACACTTTGGTCAACGTTGCTCAAGCAGTAGCTCGCCGTAATCAGGCGTCTGGACGCTGATGGTAACCACTTTGAGCACCTCTTGTAATTGCAGAAGTCAAACGTGACTTATACTCATCTTTTGTTATCAGTATATATGGAGTATTACAATTTTAATACAGTTTTCCTTTTTTAAAATGTGTATGAATTTTTTTGGCACCCTCTATATGGATTTCTCTGCTACTCCTATTCTAACCAAAGTATAAAAAGAATTATATTTTCTATTAGATGATGTTACGATTTTGCTAAAGGGACTTGTACTCACGTATTAAAGAAAACCAAACACCTTCCAACCACAGCACATAAAATCACAATGTTTCTGAATAGAACTAGTATGAAAATCTTATCTTTCTAGGATGTCCCTTAAGTTGATATTCTGTGTGAGTAGCACCTCTGGTGGCCAGCATCTTTGTAAAGAAGTGATGGCACGCTTTCCACGCTACCCAGAGAGGGACCCATACGGTGTTGTTCTCAGTCCCCACGTCACTTAAAGGGAAACTTTCACAATGTCTGGAGCCCTTGATGTCCTGCAAATGAAAGAGGAGGATGTCCTCAAATTCCTTGCAACAGGAATCAGCTTAGGTGGCACCAACCGTGACTTCCAAATGAAAGAGTACATCTAACAAAAGGAAAAGTGATGGCATCTACATCATACACCTGAAGAGAACCTGGGAGAAGCTTCTACTGGCAGCTGGTGCCATTGTTGCCATTGAAATCCCAGCTAATGCCAGTGTCACATCGTCCAGCAATGCCAGCCAGCGGTGCTGCAGTTTGCTGCTGCCCGTGAAGTCACTCCTATCACCGGCCGCTTCACTCCGGCGACCTTCACTAACCAGATCCTGGCAGCCTCCCAGGATCCGGGACTTCTGGTGGTTACGGATCCCGGGGCTGACCACCAGCCTCTCACGACGGCATCTTGTTAACCTGCCGACCATTGCTCTGTGTAACGCAGACTCGCCTACGTGGACACTGCCATCCCTCGCAACAACGGCGCTCGCTCACTCAGTGGGTCTGATGTGCTGGATGCTGGCCTGGGAAGTTCTATGCATGCGTGGCACCATCTCCCACGAGCACCTGTGGGAGGTCATGCCCGACCTCTCCCACAGGGATCCTGAAGAGACTGAAAAAGAGAGACTGAAAAGCAGGCCGCTGCTGAAAGGCTGTGACCAAGGAGGAATTTCAGCGTGAACGGACGGGTCCAGCTCCCACGTTCACTGCTGCGCAGCCTGAGGCCGCAGGCCTGTCTGAAGGCGGCCAGGTGCCCTCTGTGTCATTCAGCAGCCCCCACTGCTCAGGCCACGGAATCGGTAGGAACAACCACTGAGTGGTCCTAAGCGGTTCTTCCACAGACTCAAACAAAATGGAAATAAGGTTGACAGAAAATAGTTTCTAAAAGTTAAAACAGAATAAAAAAAGAAATGATGGCATGACCAGAAATAACAGATCATCGTACTCAAGTGAAAAGCCAATTATTTCCATAGTACACACACAAGTGTGATTTAAGGAAACTGGTCGTGTAAATAACACTGTAACTTAATACACATCACAACTGTAACAATTTCATACACCAAACTGTGTAAGTTATCTCTACAAGTGATGATAACAGTCAACAATTACTGAGCACTTACTACGTGCTATCATCATCGCTATACAAGTATGAACCTACTTAATACTCACAAATTAACTCCTATGAGTTAAGTATTAACATTTTCCACACTGTACACAAATCCATCCTCTTCCCGGAACCTCTGCATGGCCATAGACTTATTGCCCCACCTTCTCTCCTGTTCCTTTGGATGAACTGCCCATGCTCCTAGCTAAGGCTTCCAAACTGGGCAGTAATTACATCCCATGTCGCTCCCCCCCACACACGCAAAGACATTGCTCCAGAAATTCCTACCCTCGCCTGTGTCATCAATTTTTTCCTCTCTACTGAATTCAGTCCCATCAACATGCTTTCATTTCTCCAACCTTTTTAAAAACAAAAATGAAGCCCCACACGAATTCCAATTACTGTGCCATTTCTCTGCTCCCCTTTTACAGCACAACTTTTTAAGAGTCATCTGCATCCCTTGTCTCTAATTCCTCCCCTCCCATTCTCTCATGCTCACACTAATCTGGCTTTGGCCCCCACCACTGCACTGAAACTGTCCTTTTCAAAGTCATCATTCACCTCTAGTGGTCATTTACCAGTCCTTATCTTACCTGACCTCTTATGGACAAAGCTCATCTCCCTTCCTCCGTGAAACCTCACTTGGCTTACAGACTGTCATATTCTGGTTTTCCACTTACCTCCCTGACGCTCCCCCTCATAATCCTTCCCTAGGTTCTGGTAATTTTTCTGACTTCTTAATGCTGGTGTGCCCCAAGACTTATTAGCCGTTAATCCTCTCCTCTTACCGACCCATGCAGCCTCATGGCTTATATATATAATCTATATACTAACAACTGCCCAGTTTATGTCTCTAAGCCAAACCTCTTCAAACCTTATATATAATTCCTGATTATATACAAGCTGCCTGTACAACTTCTCTAATTCAATGTCTAATAGGCAATTCAAAGTTAGTATATTCAAAACTGAGCCCCTGGTGAGCTCCTCCTCATCCTGCAGTCTTTTTGACCTCAGTTAATGCCAGTTCCATCCTTTCAGTTGCTCAGGCCAAAAACCTTGAATGCATCCTAGACATTCTCTCTCACACGCACCAGTACCCCAAAAATCTGGTCCATCAGTAAATCCTGACAACTCTATTTAGAAAATATACCCAAGAATTCAACCACTTATCATCTCCACGGCCACCATCCTTGTCCAAGCCAATATTGTATCTCTTCTGACTTACTACTCAAGTCTTATCAACAGTCTATTTCTGCGTATCTTCCGGCAGGTCTATATTCTCAGCATCACAAGCCAAGACTGATCCTATTAAAATGTAAATCCGAGCATGTCACGCCTATGCTGGAACATTTCTAATGGCTTGTCTCCCTCAGAGTAAAAGCCAAAGTCCTTACCTAGAAGGACCACTGCCACCCCATCTTGCTGTTCCAGACAAACCAGGCCCGTCCTCCCACCTCAGAGCCTTTGCACTGTTACTCCCTCTGCCTGGAAAGCTTCTCCCCCAGATATCAGCGTTCCACCTCCAACCTTTCATTCCCTTTCCCCACTTCATTTTCTCTCCAGGGCACTTATCACTATCTAACATCACATTTTAAACTTAATTATCTAGTTTATTATCTGTCTTCCCACAGTAAACATCAACTCCGTTCCAGCACCCTTTTTATGTTCCGTTCTTTAAAGTGTCTAAGCACTGTGCTTAGAAAGTAGGCACCAAGTATCTGTTAAGACTGTAGAATTAAACTTGATGTGTCAGCACTGTAAGTTGAAAGTGCTATGTAAGATAATTTTTAACATGATCCTATTGCTTAAAAGCTATGAAACTTTAAAACAAGGCCAAGCCCTCTTTTCCTATGTAAGCGAATGAGAGATTTCACTATACTCTTCTTCAAACCTTTTTTCCAGAAGGGAAAAAATATATTACTGGTAAATTTCTCTTCAGTTGCAACAGATACAAACTCAAGACACTCAAGCCCTGGTAATGTCTCTGTAAAAAAAGAGCAATGACTATTCGCCAAAAGAAAAAACAGAGGCAAACAAATACATTGGTACTCTACCAGGTTTCCAAAACAGCACTAAATCCTTCATTTATTGAAGGCAGAGGCAAAGTTATCCTCAATAGTAAAGCAAGTTAACAAGAAGAATAAATAGTAAAAGAAGAAAACAAGCAATAAAGAGTATATATAGTTATTGCTATTAACACTGAGCATGCAACAACGTAACAGCTTATACCTCAAAGAATCTACAACCTAGAAGCTCAACCAATAATATGAAAAGAGATTCTCAATGTAGCTAGTACTGATGCAACAGGAATGTTAACAACAGTCACCCCAATAAACTTTAATTAAAAATAAAAAAAGTAACAGGAATGGGTCTCAGAAGTTATTTTAATCCCACTATTTAAAAAATATATGCATTTACCCCAACCACAAGGCACATGAATGACCTAGGAAGCTGACAAAACAAAAAAACTCTAATATTAAACTACAGAGAACCATAAATATCCAAAAGTATAAAGTTTGTTCAAATCTCATTTTTATCTTAAAAATGAAGGCAAAATGTTCATTTTTAACTCTATAATATGTATCGATGTTCAATTTAATATTCATGGTTTGTCTTGAATTTCCAAGTAAATGTATAGTGCCAGGACGTTTTCACCATGCTTCATACTACAGCTTTGGGTACACCGTGGTAAAATGCATACATTTGACAAGTACGACTTGATGACAGATTAGAGTAACCCTGCATTTGGAAAAATGAGGTATGAATTTAAGTTTCACAGATAATTCAAATTATAGCATCACCAAAAAGTTCTACTAGTCTTAGACAGCTCAAGAAAAAATTTAACAATTGAGAAAACTCATTTACCTCATACATAAAGGCTGAATTTTATGCAATTCAGGTAAAACCAAACCATCAACATATATGACCTTTTTTAAACTTACCGAATTTTCAGGAGAGACGTAGAAGAGTAAAATGATCTACCACAGGAGGAGCAGGGGTGGAGAAGAGAGTAAGGAGGTCAGATTTATGGTGATAAAAGAACTGACTTTGCATGGTGAACACACAATGCAGTATATAGATGATATATTATGGATTTGCACACTTGAAACCTATATAATTTTACTAACCAATGTCTTCCCAATAAGTTTAATTAAAAATTCATCTACCATCTACATGGCCCATCTTGTTTAACTGTATCTCCAAACAGTCCCTCTCAACCTAGATTTTAAAGTAAATTCCACATGTCATACTTCTGTCAATATTTTAGTATAAATTCTAAAATGTAACAATATTATCACAGCCTAAGAAAAATTAACAATTTATTAATATCAGATATCCAATGTTCAATTTTTCCCTTTTGCTCCATAAGACTCTTTTTACAACTACCAGTTGGTTAGAATCAGGATCCATCCAAACAAGATTCCCACATTGTATTTATTGGGTTAATACGTCTCTTTTAATTTATGTTTCCTGAGCCTTTTCTTGTCACTTACTGTTGAAGAAACCAAGACATGTAGCCTACAGAATTCCCTTCTAGATTTTACTGCTTGTACCCCCCATGGTGTCTCTGCGCATGTTTCTATGCCTTACATTTGCTATAAATTGGCAGATCTACGGGCTTGATCAGATTCAGATTTTAGTTTTTTGCAACAAAATTCCATTGGTGGTGCCAGTGCATCATATCAAGAGGTACACGTCTGGTGTGTCCCTCTTTTTATGATCTGTGGATTCCAGTGCAGTCATTTATTAGCCTTAGTAGTTGTTAATGATCATTGATTGCCTAGATCTATTTAATTATAGTTTGCAAAATGGTAATATTCTAATTCTTGTGTGTTTTAATAGATATTTTATTGCAGAAGGGGAACAGGACGTTATTGGGGAACAGTGTGTACTTCCAGGACTTTTTTCCAAGTCAAGTTGTTGTCCCTTCAATCCCAGCCATGGAGGGTGCCGTTCAGCCCCAAGTTGTTGTCCCTTCAGTCTTAGCTGTGGAGGGCGTAGCTCAGCTCCAGGTCCAGTTGCCGTTGCTAGTTGCAGGGGGTGCAGGCCACCATCCCTTGTGGGACTTGAGGCAACCGGCAACCTTGTGGTTGAGAGCCCACTGGCCCATGTGGGAATCGAACCGGCAGCCTTCGGAGTTAGGAGCATGGAGCTCTAACTGCCTGAGCCACCGGGCCGGCCCTCTTTTGTTTCTTCATTTGTTATCTGGAATACTATTATAAAGAATAACTTTTCTTTATCAACTATTTGGTTATCCAGGAAAGTCTTAAGAAATGAATGCTTGATTCTTTGCCCTCAGAATAAGCTGGTTCCACAGCATCTTCCAAAGGCGACCACTGAGATGTCTCGTTGTCATCACCACTGTTGTTGTTTAGTATTATGCAGTCATGGATTTTAAAACAGTTGATGTATTTTAATCCATAATTATTACTCTTTTTATCCATCCATATTGTCTCGGTGAGGAATTTGTCCAATGGGAAATCTGCCCAGTGACCTTGATGGCTTTCTTGCTTTCTGGTATGACAAGATGTTCTGAATATTTCCAGTCCCAGACGAAAGGGCCATTTCTCCATAGAGCTCTGGTTCCTTTTAGTAGGAAAAAGTTATAACTATGTTATCATACCCTATGGCCCATTCTCCTGAAATCTCCTATCTATCCTTTTCTCTTAATTACTCCAGTATCAATATAAAGTATACTTAACTGTCTACACAACTAATAGACAAAAAAAGTTCTATAGGCTACCTGCCCGAGTCTAATAAGTCTACCTTGCCAGAAATTAAGGAGAAAAAGTGGAGTGGAGAATAAGCAAAACTCAGAGGAAAAAAATACCATAACTTAAAAAAAAATCTTAGGTAAAAGAAAGGACTGAGCATACCAATTTCAAAGAATAAACTATGAATATACAGAAAAACCAGAATTCAAAAAGTAAGGGATGTGAATAAAGGTGTGGAAAAATACTGAGTATTTTTCCTGCCTTTAGAAATTTCCTACAATTCAAAATTCAAACAATTTTGCTTTATTATATGCATGTGCTCAAGAAATAAAAAAATCAAAGTTTAACCTGAAAACATAATTATCTGAAAATTTAAATCAGTTTTGCAAAATAAATTGGTTCATAATTAAAGTCTCATACGATGTCAAGTTAGGCCAGAGACCCAGAAAGAACAAGTAGAATGATAGCACCAGATAGCTAGCCAGAAATACAAGCCCCAGCCTTACAACAAACATAACGTTCATTATTTTTTTTGAGAGAGAAAAAAAGTGTCATGAGGTCTTCTCTGCAATGTTTAGCAAAGGTAATATTCTAACAATCAAATAATCTTTTCAACCTAAGCGCCAGCAGATTCTAATGCACTGAAAAGTATAAATTATGCTCAAATTGAATTTTACACAGTCCTGTTTCACTTTCATTTTATAATTAAGATGTAGCTAAAATCTGTTTTGCAAGGCATTCTTTTAACTCAACAGGCCTGGTTTACTGCCAACTACTTGTAAGTATCCCATATATATTATTTTCATTGCTCTCTTAAAGAGTTAAAAAATTAAACATATAGAAAATAAAGCTTCGACAATACAAAAAATTACTTCTAGCAAGTACTTATTATGCATGCAGCCAGTCACTGAATTCATTATTGAATTATCGTTAGTTATACTACCAAGAGACATTTGGTATAGCATTGCTTTTACTTGAAAAAACCTCACTCAATAAACGTTACCAACTTACTAAGACTTGTTTACTCTCCTAATAGTCCACTTTACACAATTCTCATCTTACAGAAGGAGATCTCCTGTTGATCTTCAGAGCATGAAATCAGAGACAGCTTCGGTATGAGGACCCACAAGTAAAAATAGAACAGATTCCAGAGACTCAAATTGAGAAGGCAGAGGAAGAACACAGCAAGCCTTATTTAAGAAAACAACTTATGGTTCTATTCAAAACCATAAAATGGGTATTTCCCATAATTTGAATACAAAGTGTTAAATAATTCAAGACTGTACTTTTCAAAAGGTTTTATATTAGGATTACTAATAGGACGGTAACATCTGCTATCGGTAGTTCAACGACATAATAGTATCCAGAATTGCTAACAACTTACAACTTACTCTTTATAAAAATTACTATCCTTAAAATACAAAAATATCATTTACTGCCATGTCAAGACCAGTTTTAATTCTCATCTTAGGTATATTTTCTACCTACTTGAAAGAAGGCTTTACATGTAGATCATTCTTTATACTAATCCAGTGGACATCAAATATTGTTAGTGAACCATATAAGTATGAACATTGTATCTAGAACCTAAACTGAAATAACCCTAAATATACCGATTAGATGGACAATAAATTCAAATAGTTTTATGGTCCTTCAAAGTAGACAAGATACTGCAGTCTCATCTATGCAACTTATACTTTCAGAAAGGAGGAACAGAGAAAACGAATAAAGACGCCTGAGGAAAAGTTACTAATGAGGAAGCAAATACAATAATAAAAATTCAAGAATAAAAAAACTGCTTAGTTCCTCTAAGATAATCTGTCAGCCATTCTCTAACACCACTTACAGAGATTTAATTTAGCAGCAAAGTGAACAATGCTGTCAATTCAACATATATTTACTTGAGTGCCTACTATGTGTCAAGCGAGTACTGTTGTCAAATAGTTCTCGTTCTCTTCACGTGCAAGCACACAGTCACACTACATTTCTTGACCCGGCTATGTTTGGGAGACACCATGTGACTAGAGCTGGCCAATGACTTCTAAATGGAAGTGCCTCCATTCACCTCTGGCTGGAGCACTTAACTGTTGGTTAAACAGCGCCTCCAGAAAAACAATGCCTCTCTCGGGCCAAGTTTGAGGTGGTGGCTGTGTAACCTCAGTGACCAGAAACCTCTGCTAGCCTGAGTCTATGAGAAATAAACCTTTGTGTTTTAAGCCACTGAGATTTTAGGGTTGTATGTGTTTTTCACCACAGCATAATCTAGTCGATCCAACTTATTCAAAAGGTGATCAATTTAGGTCTTTTTCTCACAAGCTACCTATCGCTAAGCTAAGTCTCCCTGACTTCATCCTGGCAAAGGTGTTGTTTTGTTTTTTGTTTTCTTTTTTTAATACAAATACTATTATCTATTATTTTAGCTAATGTTCTTCCCAGCTATGGAAAACTTTCTAAATCCTGATTTTTATCAACTAATGGTTCTTCAACTCCTACAAACTTAGTGCATACACAAATGTCTTCCTCCAAGTGCTTATTTTTTGGAATTGAATCAATCAAGTTCAGGAACCCCAACGAAAGCAGCAGCAAGTCCATTCTAGTTAACATAAGCCCATCACACACCACTATGGTTATAACTGCTCAACTCTACAAGCATCCAGTCTTCCACGTGGCTACCATGAACCATTCTGTCAAGTGTCTTAATAGAATTACTACAAAGGATTATATCTGACTGAGAAGAAAGAAGGGAATGGGGATTAAGAAACAGGATACTAATAATAGATTGACCAGTTAATATCTGACAAAAGGGCAAGGGCAAGCACGTACATAAAAATCATAGCCAAATACAAAATGGTAAGTGACTCAAGAATGAAGAAAATACTGAGTACAGCAGGTAAAAGTTCACTAAAAATATGCCAGGCCCCACTCTAGACATAAGAGATGTGATCACAAAATACAGTGAATATTTAAATTAAAAAAAATTTATTACAGTAAAAGACACATTGCCATTAATCCACCTCAAAATGCTCCCCCTCGCTTTGAACACACTTATCCCATAATTCTTCCCACTTTCTGAAGCAGTTCTGGAAGTCCTCTTTCTTGAGTGTCTTTAATTGCACTGTCGTGGCTGCCTCGATGTCCTGAAATGATTCAAAACACTTACCTTTCATGGTCATTTTGACTTTGGGGAAAAGCCAGAAGTCGGTGGTGCCACATCCAGTGAATAAGGTGATGAGCATACACCATAATGTTTTTATTTAACAGAAATTACTGTACCAGAAGTGATGTGTGACATGAGCCTTTCCGTTGTGATCACAAAATACAGTGAATGCTGCTGCCGAGTGCCATCGAAGGGAAAGGCAGGGATCTTCAATAGAGGAAGCGACACATCAAAACTTAGTAAGTGTGTGACAAGTTTCAACTTGTTCAGTGTAGTCAGCTGGATATGAGCTATGGGTGAGAGAAGGTGTGTTTTAAAGTGTGCCATAAACCACCCTTCATTATGACAATGCTCCTTGTCACACATCACTTGTGGTACAGCAATTTCTGTCAAATAAAAACATTATGGTGTGTCCTCATCCACCTTATTTACCGGATCTCGCACCATGAGACTTCTGGCTCTTCCCCAAAGTCAAAATGATTCAGGACGAGGCAGCCACGACAGCGCAACTAAAGACACTCAAGAAAGAGGACTTCAGAACTGCTTCAGGAAGTGTCAAGAATGATACGGTGTGTTTGAAGTGGGGGTGGGGGTATTTCGAGGAAGATTAATATGTCTTTTACTGCAGTAAACTTTTTTTTATTTAAACATTCACTGTATTGTTTGATCACACCTCGTATTCTCAATGCCAACAACCTTGAACAACTATTTTACAAGTGATAGGGTGTTGGAGAAGACGTCTAAGCAGCAAATAAAGAATGAGTTTATTTTACTAAGCAGAGAAGGGAAAAAGAAAGGAATACACCCAAGTAAAAAAGCATCTGTTATATAAGGAAAGAAACACATAACAGGAGAGAAAATAAATTTTTCCAAAGGGGAAATTCCTAAACACAGCGGGTTTGTTTTAAAATATCCTATCTTGCCCCCAAGTATAAAGTGCTTTACAGAGATATATAAAATAGAAAGTAATGTAAATTAGAAATAGATGAGGGGAAAAAACAAGGTAGGGACATTAAACGGAATCAGCAATATAGATAAGATAAAAATACATTAAAAATGCCTGTAAGAGTCCTCTACATTCACAAGGTTAACAGGCTAGAATTCAGCTCTAATGCTTAATTTCAATGTATTCAAGACTTCTGGCAGCTGATATGAAAAAGGAAGTATGATCAAATAGTCACACAACTAAGTGCCACTTAAGTTGAAAAAATTGTTTTTCTGATCAAAGAGAATTATTAGCATTGCTAACAAGAATGAATTTACTTCTGATGTAACATCTTCACAACATCCAAAATGAATTTCACAGGGCTGCAGCTACTAGCCTACCTCCCCAGGTGGAGATGGCAATGATATAACCCAAAACACAAGTCAGTGAAGACACCTCTATGTTGGGCAGGTACTCTAAAGTTTGAAGTAGCATTTAGGGTATTCAAACAGTAACACTTACTTTGTTGCAGGACAAGGGAAGTAAAGGGAGATCAGAAGGCAGGTGATTTCGAAACCATATGAGAATCTAAATAAAGGGACACATCTTCCCCTCCCTCCACAAACACACAATTTTGAATACAATTTCAAGGGATTCTAGAATATCCATCCAAGAACCCCCAGAGGAAAGGACTGACTGCAGAGCCTTTAGTCTATCCTCAAAAAAGATAGTTCAATCTTGGCAGAATTGAATATAGTAGCAGCAAATCCCAGACTGTATTTCCTGGCCAAGTACCTATAGTGCAGTTACATATATTCTGTATGGCCAACTGAGAATAAACCCAGGGTAAACATCCTCAAGAGCCCTAACGAGATCTTCCGACTAAAGAGAAGGCTATCCCAATGGATACTTAAAATGGCTTAATACCCTTCATTGAGTCATGCCATCACCACCACCCCAACCATTCTGGACCTGTTTCCCCAAATGTCCTGGCCTTTTCAAACATCTGGCTAGTTCCTATTAATTATCCTTTAGTCTGAGCACAGACATCACTTCCTTACTGATGCTTTCCCCAACTCCTGCTGCTGTATCATCCTCAGATACTACAGTAATTACAAATTTGACTGTCTTCCCTACTAATGTACCTTCTATAAGAATCAGTTTTTCGAGTGTCTCCCAAACCCAACAGTATTTAAAAGGATTAAAATAGCATTCAAATATTTACCTAAAGAAACAAGACTAGCTCTGATGAAAAGTGAATTAGCCTTAGACATTTTTCAATCTCCTCTCTGATGTACAAATGAACAAATTTTATCCCATATAGTATGGCTCAGAACTGTCAAGGCAGTTAAAACCAAATGCCACCTTGAACATTTCAAACTAAAAGCATTCACAGAATGTCTAGCTTTGAGCAGTGTTACTTTCTGCTCTACTCTCCAAATTAAACTATTTGTAAAAGTGTGTACTCAGGAACTAAAAAAAGCAACTTATAATTAAATGGCAGGGCCACTGTTATTTATTTAAACCTCTCTTAGATAATACAACCATATTACCTTCATTATAATGATGCCTTCCCATTCCCTATAAAGAAAATGTTTCTATCTAGCTCGTTCAGAAGTGGTTATCAGATTCTGAAGAAACCATTAAAAAGGAGAGTGGCTAGAATACATTTTAACTCCAATGTTAATTACTTGACCCATAAAAAATTAGTTTCCAAGGACCCATATGGTAAACAGAAGCTTATCGAAGTTCAGGGCAGAAAACAGAAAAGACATTAGGTATTTTAATGAGAAATTATATGCTTACAAAATTATTGGAAGGGCTAAAAGAATGATTTAGAGAAAAAGCTTCAGTATGACAACCAGAACTGACCTACCAGCAGCCCTGAAGCTGCTGGTTCACGAACAGAGTATACAGTCACCATGATCCAGATTCAGAAAGATGAGTCAAAGAGAAATCGCTACACCACTTCCATGCAATGTTGTCTACAGATCATAAGATGTATAATAAATAAATAAATAAATAAAGCCTTACAGACTAAAGACGTAAAATTGTGTTTATCTGCAGACCATTACTGTGTATGGAGAAAATGCTAAGAAAAATATAAAAATGCCACTAGATCTAATAACTCAATTTAGCATGGCTGAAAAATACAAGGTTAAATACAAAAATCAACTGTATTTCTATATGTAAGTAATGACTAATTGGAAAATAAAATTTTAAATATAATTTACAACAGCATTTTAAAAAAACATGAAATACTTAGGAATACATTTGGTGCAAGATCTATACATGGAAAACTACGAACTATGCTAAAATTTAAAAAGACCAAAATAAATGGAGAGATAACACAATTTCATAGAACAGAAGACTCAATATTGTTAAGATGTCAATTCTCCTCAAGTAAATCTACATATTCACTGTAATTCCACACAAAATCACAGTAGGCTTTTTTGCAGAAACTGTCAAACTGACTTGAAAAGGCCTCAAAAAGCCAAAACACTTTTTAAAAAGAAAAACAAAGAGTTGGAAGGTTTACACTACATGATTTCAAGACTTACTACACAGTAATGATCAAGAAACTATGACAATGGCACAGGGGCAGACATACAGATCAATGTGATAGAATACAGAGACATACAATAGGTTGGTCAACAGATTTCCAACAAAATTTCCAAGGTACTTCAAGTAAGAAAAGGACAGTGTTTTCAACAAACAATACTAGAACGACAGACATAATATGCTGCAAAATAAATCAACCTTAAAAACATTATGCTAAGTGAAAGAAGCCATAAACAAAAGACGACATATCGTATTCTCTCATTTATATGAAATGTCCAGAAAAGGCAAGTTCATTAGGAACAGAAAAGTAGTAGTTGCCTGGGTGTGGGGTTGAGAAAAGGGAGCGACTGCACAAGGTTTCTTTCTGAGGTGATGGAAATGTTCTAAAATTACACTGTGCTGATGGTTCCACAATTCTAAATATACTAAATTGTACTGAATTGTATTAAAAGGTACTGAGTTGTAAACTTAAAAGGAATACATTTTATGGTGTGCAAATTAAACCTCAATAAATCTGTTATCAAAAAATAGACTCCCATGGAGGGAAAAGAGACTAAGTTCTTGGAAATCAGAAACACCAACTGCCAAAATGAAAAATTACATGGCCCGTCTAACGAAACAGGCATGGCTGAAGACCAAGTCACCAATAAGGAAAAAAATTGAAGGAAATCTCCACAATATAGTAGCAAAAGGTAGAAAATAGACAATATGAAAATAAAGAGGCAAAGAAAAGCCAGTAAAGTGTGCAAACACCAAAGACGATGTAGATGATTACAAAAAAATAAAAGATGGAAATTTCTGAGCTAAACAGAGACCTAAGCCTTCAGCTAGAAAAACCCACTGAGACTCTAAAACAATGAATGAATAAAAGTTACACTTAAGAGACACATATGGGTAAAAATTTACAACTCCAAGTATACAGAAAATCCTTTAAACTTCAAAAAAGTATCCACACAGAAACAAAAAATTAGACTGACATGAGTCATTCTTCATCACTGTCTTCTGGAATTCTGGACATTATATACAACGGAACAATAACATCAAAGTTCCACGGGAAACTATTTTCAACCCCAAATTCGATTCCCAGAAAACCAAACAATCAAATACGAAGACAAAAGAAAGGCATTTTTCAATATGCAAGGACTCAAAATCTACCACCGACACAATCTTTATAAAAATTAAGAAATATTAGAAGAGGACAACATGGGGTAGGAGAAAAATGGTAGCTGGGTATGACCCAGAATAATAACTAAGTGAAGGTAGAAGAAAGTAAGATTTTGATACTTAAAGATTCTCCTTCAATGGGAAAAGTTTCAATGATGAGAATTCAACTCCTCCTTAGGTCCAAAAATCATTATTTGATATTACAATGAGTATATTAACACAATCATGTAAATGCTATTTTCTGGTTTTCCTTTTCTGAGACTAGGCAAATAGAGACTTATTCAGCTATAAGAGAGAAGATAAATGTTACACAACTTGACAATATAAAAATAATGTAACTAACAAAATCTGTAGGAAGAGGTGGCGAATCACTAAAGGGTAAGTGAGCTAATTTCTTTATATTTCATAGCAGGCACTCCTATGTACGGTCGATAAATCATTTTATTCATAGTAATAAAAACAACCATTAGAAGAGCTACAAATATATAACAAAAATTAGGAAAGTAGTGTCATTACATTAAATTTTTCATCTTTTATAGTGAGAAGTTAAATACACTCATGAATTAAGAGGTTATCATATAAACTATAGTGGAAAGCATAAGCATGAATTATAAATTCCCTTCTGGAGAATGGAAAAGGATGGGGGTAGGTGAATGGGAGACTGACTTTTCATTATATTCTCTTCAGTAGAACTTACATTTTTTGCCTTGAATATGCAACATTTTTATAATTTAAAGAATTGTTTTAATAAAAGTGAATTGTGTTTTAGCCATTCAAAGGAATACAGTGTAGGTGTTTGAAAAGAAAATAAGTCTATGTACCAATACATAAAGATGTCTACACTATATCAAATGAAAAAACAAGATGAAAAAAGCATTAAGATGGTACTGTGTTTAAAATGTGTTACAGCCACTTTGGAAGACGATTTGGCAGTTTCATATCAAGTTAAACAGTCTTACCACACAACCAGCAATTCTACTCCTAGGTACTTATCCAAGTGAATCTAAAACAGGTTCACACAAAAATCTGTATACAAATGTTTACAGCAGCTTTATTCATAACCACTAAAAACCGGAAACAAGCAAGATAACAAAGTTATCCTTCAACGTGGAAATGGATAAGCAAACTGTAGTATGATGGAATGTACACAGTAGAAAGTGTACAATCGAATACTATTCAGTGATAAAAAGGAACAGGCTAGTGATTCCTGCAACAAATCCATCTGGCTAAGTGAAAGAAGCCAGACCCTAAAAACTACATGTAACATTCTGGAAAAGGCAAAAAACTATAGGGACAGAAAATAGATTAGTGGCTACCAGGAACTGGTGGAAGGGGGAGTGACAGACTACAAAGGAGACACACAGAGGAAATTTTAGGGTGATAAAATTATTCTGTATGGTCCTGCAGTGGTGGGTACATGACTTTATGCCCTTTACATCAAACCCCACAGACATGTATATGTCAAAGAATGAATTTTGATGTATGCAAAATAAATTTTAAAAACCAATGAGGATGGAATGAAGACGAATGACAAATGAATCTAACTGTATTACAGATGTACAAGTATGACATAACCTCACTAAGAGTTCAGGGGGTGGGGACGGAGCTGACCTAGGTAACGTTGGACATTAGTTTTGACTGTAAACTGAAAAGATAAGGACAAAAAGAAATGTACATACACACAGTACTCTAGTTGTAAGTTTGTTTCCCACAAAGGTATGGGTTAACAATTCTGAAACTGCTTTTTTAAAAAAGATTTTATTTATTTCATTATTATTTTTTGTCTGTGTGTTTTGTAAGTGGGGGGGGGGGAGAACAGCTCACAGTGGCCCAGGCAGGGATTGAACCAGCAACCTTGGTGCTACCAGCACCACGCTCTAACCAACTGAGCTAACCGGCCATCCCCTGAAATGGCTTTTAAATATAAACAGGTTTCACAGTGTCAGAGAGGGAAGTTACAGAAAAAGAAGGGGAGGCTAGAATGAACACTGGTTCTTGATTAGGGTCAGAAACATCAGTATGAACCTAGCGGTAGCTTAATACATATAAACAGATGGATACGCAGGAACATCACAGATACCTGGATTAGTATAAATATACACCGCCTACCTCAGTCCTATGAAGTAATGATTCTCCAGTAGCAATGAGCACTTCCAATGCCCCTCTCTTGGTTACTAGACACCACTCTTGGAGAAATAGCTCATTACAGGGCTGGGACAGAGAAAATACAGGACAGGTCTGATATATCCTGTAGTCATCAGGAAATAAGATAATGCTCGAAAACTAAAAAGATGAGTGCACGTAAAAGGGACACAGGAGCCAGCCTGAAAGAACTCTGACCAAAACTGGAACAATTTGGGAACAATGTAAATGACTTAAGGAACAAAATCAGTATGTGGTTCATTTTATGTGTCAACTTGGCTAAGCCACAGTACACAGATATTTGGTCAAACATTATTCCAGATGGTTCCGTGAAGGTGTTTTTTAGATGAGATTACAATTTAAATCAGTAGACTTTGAATATGGGTGGACCTCATCCAGTCAATTGAAGGCCTTAATTTAAAACAAAGACTGACCTCCCCTGAAGAGGGCATTCTGCCAGCTGCCTGCCTTTGGGGTTGCACTGGACGTCCGCTCTTCCCCAGGTCTCCAGGCTGCCCGGCTACCCTGTGGATTTTGGACTTGCCAGTCCAAACAATAACATGACTGACATATGAGTGTATCTCTTGTCCATCCTATTGGTTCTGTTTCTCTGGAGAACCCTAATACAGATTTTAACCCAAAGTCCAAAACATAGAAGTCCATACTGAATAGATGATTCAATTAACAAATAAACGGGGGAGGAGTGACAAATCTTCATTACAGAAGAATTCCATATAATGTAAGGAGATATTCTTCCCTCCAGGAGGCAGGGCCTAGTCCTTCCTTCCCACACGAATTTGGGCTGGACTTAGTAAAAGAGGACAACAGTAACAATGGAAAAACCCAACTGACAGTGCCTTAACCAAGTAATGAAGGTCCCTGTCACCAGTGGTTATCAGGTACCACCAATGCGTGACAAGAAGGGTATCACCTCTGTGGTACTTTTCTGAAAACCCATAAACCCAATCTAACCATGAGAAAAACATTAGACAAACCCAATTTGAGGGACATTTTACAAAATACCTGACCAGTAGTCCTCAAAACTACAAAAGACATGAAAACTAAAGAAATTCTGAGAAACTCTCACAGAACAGAGGAGACTCAGAAGACATGACAACTAAAATGGAGTAACAGTATCCTGTACAGGCTCCTGGAACAGAAAAATGGACACCAGGTAAAAACCATGAAAATCTGAGTAAAGTATGGACGTTAGTTAATAATACTGGTGTATTAATTGTGACACATATACCATACGAACATAAGATGTTAATAGGAAAAACTGCGTGCAGGGTATACAGGAAATCTCTGCACTGTCTTTACAATTTTTCTGTAAATCTAAACCTGTTCTAAAATTAAAGGTCTACTTTTCTAAACGCGCCCGTCACAGCGGTCCGGCCTCTCCAGCACCCAGACTATGCCTGAGACCCTGACGAGGGCGGCAGGAAGCGCGGTGCCTTCTCACGCGTGCCATGCTGCACCTGCAAGAGTTAAATATAAACCAAACTGGATAACCACCAGTTTTGTTTCCACCAGGCAAATGCGAAGAGTAGAAGCAGCAGCAAAGGTATAATCCTAAGGGAGACATGTAAAAACAACCAGAAAAGACACTGAAAAATCCAGTATTTCCCTGGGGAACTTCCACACCATAGGTGTTCACAGCACTTTGAAAAAAGTTAGCACAGCCTCAAGTCCTAGACTTCTAATGGCGACAATATAAACCATCCTATGCACTGCTAAACAAAAATTTTTAAAAAGATAAACATTATCCTCTACTTACCTCGGGTAAGAGCATTAAGGAAGGTCTCAGAGGAACACCCCTCTCTACATTAGCCTTGAAACAGAGCGATGTTAGAGTTTTAGAATCCTACAGCAAGAGGATGGGCGGCCGTGGGCAATAGCAGTTCCTCTTCCAAAGGTCACAAAGTTCTCTTAGTTTAACGAACACTGTGCTACTGTGTAAAACGCAGCAGTCTTGGTAGAAAGGTGACCTGGGTTGGAAATCTATCTCTGTCATTTACTTGTTAAATAAATTTGAAGAAATAATTTCTTGATCTAGCAGTAGGCTGCTTAAAGAGAATCAAGTATGTAAAAGGAACCTTAATAAACTAACTTCAGAGAGTATGACTTCTATTAAAATCTTTAACACTAAAGGTTCTTCCTTTCAGATTTTCAGTTTACTAAAAAAGGGCAAAATGCAATGGAAAAAAACAATCAAATGTTAACAGAAGCAGCAGAGGGATGGCTGATTTTATAGCATATGTATGTTTTATCTTTTCCAAGTCTACAATAAACATGTTTGTTTATAATTAGAAAAAATATTTTTAAATACATATTTGCCATTTCCCCCTAGAATATCTTGATTTAGGTTACCTGACATTTATTTTAAATACATTTGACTCATCCTCAAAGAAGTAAAAAAAAAATCAAAGGAACATATGACCCCACAGGACACCCTACGACCCAAGTAGGAAACGGATAATTGTATGAACACATTCTTGTATTCTCTATGTAGATCTAATTTAAATATTGTTAAAAGGGCAGGCTCAGAGATCAATGAAATCTAGTTGTCTCGGTTCTGCTACTGGGAGTAAGCCATTCAGTATCCTATTCTGGACAATGTGGTTAGCCACCTGGGTAGGAAGCCTCAGGTAGCTAAGGTAGAGGGTAAGAGAGAAACTTTGTAGACATGGGGGGGTGGGGACTTTAATTTTTGTGGTACTTTGTAAATTATAAAGAGTTAGAAAACCAATAATCACAGTAGATAAGAGTAAAGAAACTGCTTTGAGAGAAAAATAAAGACCTTGCTGAGACACTGAAGGTGCTCCAATAAGTGTCATTGGTCAAAGCTATAAACAAATAAATGGCGGTGGGGGCAGACATATAAAAAGGGCAAGAATGTCTATACTACTGTGGTGAAGTCATCTACATTCTAATTATTAACCAATATTTGTTTATAAAACTCTACCTTCCCCAACTAGAAAAAAAGGCCAGATCGTATCATGAATCTTTGTGTCCCTAGGGCCTGGCATACAGAAGAAATTTAATGTTTATTCAATGGAAGTATTCTAATTGTTTTACTTTCTATTTTAAAAGATTTAGTTCACATGTGCTTAAATCCTTAGGGGGAAAAATCCAGAATGGTAGTTCTAATCCGTTCAATAAATACTGTTTGCCTGGTACGTTTCAGCCGGCCCTTCTAGGCATCTGTGATATGTCAGTTAATGGGCAAAAAAAAAATCTCCGTCCTCATGGAGAGAAGGTCACCTAAATGTCATACTCCACCCTGTCCAAAGCAGTGCTACTCAAAGTGTGGTCCATGAACTGGTGCCAATCCACCAAATTGTTACTGGCCCATGACACAGCAAGCTAGAGTGAGCATTCAGAAACACATACAGCAATCTGCTAGTCATTTAAAGTGATAGCCTAATATTATGAAGAATGGGCTCATATTTATGTCTTTTTTAACTTTTCTGATAATTCACTTTTATTGTTTTTTGAAGTATCATTACATGATGAATTGGAAATTTGTTAAAAACTGGTCTTTCACACAGATAATTTGAGGAGCACTGGTCAAACACACTGATCACATCACGTCCCCTTCCTCAAATAGAATTCTGTACTTCAACATTTTTAAGAACTTTTACAAATACCGGCCTTTCCAAATATTGTTGGAAACACATTGAATTACTCTAAACGCATTGAATTACTTTCAGTACAAGTCTTCTATCTTGCTTGTTCTTTTCCCTCAGCCTTAAATACTTTCCTACTTCTATGTGATCAATTTTTATGTATCCTTTGCAAGTCAAGCAAAAATGCCACCCACTCCTCACAGCCCTCCATGAACCAGACAGGTAGAAGCAAGCTTTCCCTGACTTTCTCTAATACTTTAAAGCAGCCTTCTTATGGGATTTTTCTGCAGGCTCCAAATTCCTAGAATACACAAATAACTTACTCATTTGGCATCCCTATGGCACACAGAACAGTCATCAAATTTGCTGAATGAATGATGGAAGAGACAGCATTACATGTGCATAAATGAGCTTCACTCAAGAGATCAGAAAACCCTCTGAAATTATACCCCAAACTGTGTGGGCGCATTTTTCTTAGGACAAAGTCTTTAACTCTTACTAGTTCCTCCAAGGAGTCTAAGAACCCCCAAAATGTTAAAAGAAGCCACTGATAAAGAAAGGGCTCAGTTTCATTAGCAGACAGACCTATTTCTGCCAGCCAGCTCCAAAAGGGTTACCTAGGCGAAATTACCAGATTATAAATTTCCTTATCTCAAAAAGGTGTCAATATTTAATTCCAAGATTTGATATGAGAACTGAATGTGACCACATATGGAAAGTCCTAAGATGAGAAGAGTATGCGACAGGCACGCAATGATTTAAGTTTCCTTTCTGCCTTCCTCCTTCTTTGTAACAAGTTTATATATCCATGAAGTGGCAGGTTTAGGTCCTTCATAAAGTCTTCAAAATTACAAACTGCTGCCATCCCTTGAAAGTCTATTTTCTTGGAAATCTTCAACAGGGTTAGTGGTCTCTCAGAAACACCTACTTGTGTTAAATCTGTCAACTTTAGATTTGTCTGTCATGCTAAGTAATGCTAATTACTGTTTTCTCTACACTGATAAATGCAAATTTTTTAAAAAGTATATAACCTAATACTCTTAAGAGAACTGATACCTTGATTCAGCTGTATCCTAAATTGAATGGAGCCCATTAAAACAAAGGAATGCTTAGTATTTTATTTGCTTGGAACAGGAGCACACAGACACTACCGTTCACCATAAATTAGTGAACCCCCCTCAAAAAAGACTTGCACCGAAGCACCCGAGACCAAATAACCTAAAGATTGAAACTCATCTTAATAAGGCAAACATACTTCACCTGAGAAAAGAAGTCACAAGCAACAATAACACAGTGGTAGTGAATGAATTTTCAGTTTCCACACTAGATATCACTACTGATACTCAAGACATCTATTTTTATAATTACATGCATATTATCACCAAATATAATATGTATTAACTTACATAAATTATATAACTATATACTTTGGTACTACTTTATAGTAAATACAGATTATACTAATATACTAAATACCTACAAATTAGAGAGTTTACTTCAACATTTTAATACATTCAGCAGTATTTTAGAAAGTGAGGTCATCCATTACAAAAGACTAATGTAGAAAACATTTCATTCTGAAGTAGTTTATTTACAGAAAATTAAACTACCATTATTTATAAAAAACTAAATTTCAGTATATTATCAAAAATATTCACTGAATAAAAATCGTAACTTAAAAATCATCTCCCAAATGTTAAGAAAATTCACTTATTCACTAAAAAATTCAAGACTTTTCTCCAGCTTTACTAAGACATAATTGACATATAACATTATGTACGTTTAAGGTGTACAATGTAATGATCTGATATATGTACATATTGCAAAATAACACTACGTTAGATGCTGTAACACGTCAGATGCATAATTCCTTGATGCTGTCTCCACTACAGGGATTGTAAATCATCCTACATTCCTCCTTCAACCATTGTTTCATTCATGCTTTTTTTTGCTGATAAAGCATTCAGTACCATATGTAGTACCTGCATTCTTTCTATAATAGAGTAATAATGTCCAGATATAAAAATTCCCAAACTGTTAAACAATTAGTAGTTTGATGCAATGTAGATTTACTTTTAATTAGATTTTTCTTCCATTTCTAAATATGTGGCTTTAACAATTGTTAATGTTAAGAATATTAATATTTAGCTCATCACCCAGGATCTTCTACCACTCGGGTGTCCCTGTCAATAATCAATTATGACCCTGCCAACAATCAATTATTCTATTTCTCCTTGTTTAAGACTATTAATGGAATTGTATGTCAGAGTGCCAGTATATTCTAGAAAAGCCAATAAGAAATATTAAATCTTTCTAACTCTTTTTTACACCTGAAACTAATAATAATAATTTAAAAAAAAATCTTTCTAACTCTTCCTTTTAGAGAGTATTCTCTCTGAAACACAGCACATCACAAATACTAGGAACTGGGCTGCCTGCAGGTGGCGGTCCAGTGGGGGAAATAGCTTGGGGCATCTATTGTAGTAGCTCAGAACACCGGCTGCACAGCCACCCACAGAGTTGTTATAAAAATTAGGTTTTCTTGGGCTCTATCAACACGTGTAGACTGTGGGGATGAGGCCAGGAATCTGTATTTTTAACAAACTCCCAAGGAATTTTATTGCACACTACGTCTGAGAAATACACATAACTCATCACAACAACCTACTTACATGGGTAGCCAAGGAGACAGAGTTGAGAAGTTTCCAGATTACTTTAAAATACATAATCAAAATTTCTACAGTAAAAGCAGCTCAATTATTGCCTTGTTATTGCATAAACAGATTCATCTTCCTAGTTCTGGAAGGTGGCTATGAGGAATATAACTACTAAAAAACTATGTTATCAATGTTTAAAAACCTCGTGATCTTTTAAAAAAAAAACTTCTTATGCCTTATAAATGCTTGTCATATAGTAAAATTTATTATGGTTAGAGTAGGGAATAAGTCCAATCAGTCCCAATTTTTTCCTGGGTTAACTGCCAATACCAAAAAGCCTGGAGCTGCTTTCATTAAAATCAAAACTTTCCTTGACTCTGGAGAATGTTGATCTTAAATTGACAATGGCTCAAATATCTTTTTATGATTATCTTAAGAATATCACTTAGATTTTAATGTGTAATATTTTGTACAATAAATTCTATTAAGATGGGAATGTTTTCCCAATCATTTTAGTAGCTACTGGATAAAACAAGAAGGTCCTGAACATGAATCTAGCAGCCCCACTTACTACCTGTGTGACCTTGGGCAAGTCACTTAACCTCTCTCAGCCTCTATTCCTTATTGGGAGGATTAAATAATGTCAAGTACTCAGTGCAGCACCTGGTACCTGTTAGTCCCCAGTAAATATCAGCCCATCTAAACACACAACATACAAGAATCTCTCTGAAAAAACACACAAGAAATTACCGATAATGATTGCTTCCAAGAAAAGAACTTGGGTTCAGGGTGGAAATACTATATCTTCTTGTACTTTGTGTTTTTATCCAGTGCTTGTAACAACTTTTCAAAAAATACAAATGTTTAAAATTATCTCTTGTGCTGTGGGATTTCTTGTTTAACATACTGCACTGCAAAAGCTTAATTGTCACTGCTGAATTCGCAAAGGAATAAGTCACGGTCTAATAATACCCATAAAGAAATACACAACCTATCTGATTTCATAATCTGTTAGGTGTGCTTACTTCCTTCACAATAGCCATAAGGTCTGAACTAAAACACCATAAACCAGATTTTTTCAACCTGGGATGATTTTGTGCCTCGGGACATTTGGCAACATAGACATTTTTGGCTGTCACAACGTAGGGGGTGTACTACTGGCATCTGGTGGGTAGAGGCCAAGAATATTCCTCAAACATTCTGTGCACAGGATAGGACCGCACAACAATAATCCACCCAAAATGTCAGTAGTGCCAAGGTGAGAAACTGCAACCCAGGGAACCATTCTGCTCAACTCTGAAAATAACCAGGTTCTTCATTACAGTCACCAACAAAACAAAACACACACACAATAAATTCTCCCCTCAAGTAATGAAGTAAAATCCTTAAGGACTAACATACTAGGGGCTCAATAAATGCAACCATTGTTGGCCTCTATTGTAAGTTTCTGATATTCTAGCAGCTAGAATGGCTTACAGGTTTGTGTGTCTACTAAATTCAATACATTTCAAGATTTTTAAAGCATTTATTATAAAGCTTTCCAAATGTTCACTCTAAGAGATTTCAAGAAATTACAGGTTACCATTCTTTCCTGTTTTCAAATGATATTTGAAGAACCACAAAGCTCAAGCAAGGTACTACACTAAAATACAACAGGGCCTTTATTTTAGTATGTAGTTATCAAGTCTTTCCAATAAACTTGATATTTTAACATTCCACTTAATGTACTGCTTTGTCCCACTGCTTTGTACATTTTGAGCATGTTAATTAAAATCCCTCAACGGTTTAAGAAAATATTAAGAACAGTACACCGTTTCTGATTAAGGCAAGAAAAGCAGTTAAGTAACTTTTTAAAGAGACTTGAAAAATTACAAACTAAATCATCCTCTCCTCCAACCTTAAAGCATTATTTTACTGGGCCTTATCAAAAGTCAACCATTAATAAAGAGCTTTGACGGGGGAGGGGAGAAAAAAAAAGAGCTTTGAGAAATGTTTTATCGATATTTGGGATTAATCTTGTCAAAAAAGAGTGCAGAACTGAACCAAGTGGCTATCAAAATCTGTAAATCTGTAAAAAATGGGTAGGGAAAATATCTGAAATATTGTTACTGACACTGTTATTAGTCACACTTAACTTTCTTAGGACTGCATAACTTTAACATCTTTATAATGTATATCTTTCCCATTATGTAAGACTTGAGTACTGTTTTAATACTAATTTAGCATTTTAATACTGTTTAATAGTTCATTACATAATAAAAACTTATTCTGATTAAAGAACTTTTAGGGAGACAAAACAGAAATCTTAATTCCTTCCTCCAACACAAACCAAAAAATTACACAGAAAAGGTGTTTGCAAACAAGACGCAATAAGGTTATTATTCTTTCATTGCTTTTCCAATACATTTTTCGTGGTGGACATAGGTATCACTAGAACTTCTCCATTCACTTCAAATCACTCCCCCTGAGCATCTAGAACTTCAATATTTGTCTAAATCTGCTTGCTCATGGTCTAATAATAAACCTAATTATACAATCCGTAACAGTCCCTGACAACCTTTTCCTTAAGAAGCCATAAAGGTGATTTAACGAACACGTCAAACTCTCGGTAAATCTAATTCAAAAGCACATTTCTTCCTTCTAGCCTTTGGCTTCCGCCGAGGGCTAAGGGCGGCTGGCTGGCTGTCCGTAGCGTGGGGAGGTGAGAATCCTCCTGAACTGAGGACACACGCTGGGCGCTGGACAGCAGGGGTAACTGCTGGTTCATTTCTCTTTAAATCTGGCAGCACGTGGGGCGGCATTGTGAAGCCACCAACCCATCTCCCCCCTTACACTCCGCACACGTACGTCTCCAGCGCGCATGCTCCGCTCACCCAGTCCTAGCAGAGTAGGAGCCAACCCCCTAAAAAGTCAACCTGGAAGCCGCAAACGGCCGGAGGCCGGGACAATGGGGGAGGGGGGACACAAGCACCGCTGGTGGGGCAGCCCCGGCCGCCGCCCCGAGGCAGAGCCGGCGGGCCGCCGCCGCAGAGTTCCGCAGGCCTGCGCAGGAGCCGGAATCGCTCTGAGCACAAAGCCCCGAGCCGGCCAGCGAGCGGCTCTCGACTCTGCCCGCTCCTACCCTCCCCCAACCGGGCGGCGCAGCCAGAGACCGTGCCAGGCAGAGGCAGGCGAGGCGGCGTCCCGCACCCCGCCAGGTTCTCAGACCCCCGCGCGCCAGCGACGAGGCCGCGGAGGCCGGCGCTTTGTTGTCCGCCACAACTCCGCGGACCCGGCGCTGCCCGGGCAGAAGTTTTGCGCGCCTCACCTATCCAGCCAGAGGCCACTTTCTTCGCCTATTCTCGCCCCCCGCTGCCCGCCCGCGCGGCGCACACACCCGAGTCGGGGACTCGCAGCTAGACGGGCCCAGACGCTCCCTTCTGCCCCCAAGGGTCCGGCGGCCTCGGCCGCACCTGAGCCCGGGACCCGCCCCTCCTGGGAGGGTCGGTCAGGGATAAGGACCCACAGCCCCTCCCCCGCAGCGTCCCACCCAGCAGTGGGGGAGGGGGCAGCCTCCCCTCCTTTCCACGGGGCACCAAGCCCCGTCCCAGCGCCGAGGCTGGGGCGCGTCCCCGCCCCCAATACCCTCCGAAAGCCGGGGAAGAAGTGCTGGGCCCGCCGTGACCGGCGCCTCGGGCTCCCCACCCTCACAGGCCCGCACCCGCCCTCGCCGGCAGCTGCCGCTCCCCCTTGGCCGTCCAGCGCCGGCCGGGAGGAAAGGAGGAGGTAAGCCGCAGTGGCTCGCCGCGATCGCGGCCCGGCGCCCTGCCGCCCGCCCTCACCTGCCAGCTGTCTTCGCAGTAGCAGTGCCGACTGCAGCTCCGTCATCCTCCCCACCAAGGGCCCGGGCTGGCGCCGGGGCTTTCGAAGGGCCGGAGACAGGCTCTGGGGGCTGCTGGAGCTGGGTGTGCTGAGGAACCCGGGCCCCCAGTACGGGAGCGCCGAAGCCGACGGAGGCCGGACTAGGGCAGCAGTAGCGGCGCCTCGCTGCCGGTGCGAGTCCGCTCGGTTCAGCTCTCCTCACAGCGCCTCACGCCCGGAAGGGGAGGGTACCCGGGCCGCCGCGGCGCGCACTGGGACTTCGCTCGTCCGTTTCCCTCCTTCAACCCGCGCGTCGGCCCCACCGGTGCCTTCCCCCGCCACTGCCTCACTGCGCGTAGGGCCGCTCCGCGCAGGCGCGCTGGGGCTGCCTACTTCGGGATCGGCGCGCCTGCGAGCCCTACTCCTGTGCCTCCCTGCCCCGCCTCCGGCGACAGGATCCCGCCCCCTACGCGCAGTTGCTCAGGTCGCCGCCATCTTGGGAAGGTCGACGCCCGGCTGACTGCCAAGGCCTCAGGCGGTAGACGCCCCGCAGACGCCATGACGAAGAGGTCGCGGAGGGTCAAGATACCGCCTCCGGGTTGAAGCAGGTGGTCTGGGAGCGGAGGCGCCAAAGAAGTGGAAGATGCCTAGTTTAGTTGTTGGTGAGCACCCAACAACCATCCAACACTCCACCCATGGTGTGCGAATTAGTCATTGTTAAAGGTGAATTTAGTACTGGTGTACCCCATTTTAAGGAAACCCCCAAAATAGACTTAACATGCTGATAATTCACTTTACAGAAAGAATGCACAAAAAGATTCTTGAAATAAGCAAAATGTTCTGCATCTCACAGCATAAAATGTTTAAACATCATTAATAATCTCTATGAGTAAGGGGAGTTAAGATTAGCAAAACCTGATATGCACAATTCAAAATGTCACTCAGAAAAGCAGCTACTATGTAAAATCAAAGTGTGGGATCTAGGGTTTGGAAAAAACAACCTTACTCGGCTCTCCCTCCTCTCTTCCTCATTCCTGCAGCCTTCTGCTTTGCGTAAAACAAAATTTCAATAAAGAGATGGAGCAAAAGGAAGAGTAATACCTCATGACACTCAAATTTATCTGTTCCATCAACAAATATTTATAAAACCCGTATCAACTTTGTGCCTAGACTATAGAAACAGAAATCCAGCTGTTACCACTTTCAAAGGGCTTAAAGTCTCTGAGTTACAGGTAAGGTAAACAGCCAGAAGAGGAGCAGGTTCCAATACAAAATGTTTTATTATAAAAGTAACTGATGAGGGCGGATGGGTGGCTCAGTTGGTTGGAGTGCTGTGCTCTCAAACACAAGGTTGCTGGTTGGACTCCCACAAGGGATGATGGGCTGTGCCCCCTGCAACTAAGATTGAAGACCCGCAACTGGACTTGGAGCTGAGCTGCGCCCTCCACAACTAAGACTAAAAGGACAATAACTTGACTTGGAGCTGATGGGTCCTGGGAAAAACACACTGTTCCCCAATAAAGTCTTGGAAATACATACTGTTCCCCAATAAAGTCCTGTTCCCCTTCCCCAATAAAATCTTTAAACAAAGAAAAAGAAAAGAAATTACTGAGGAAACTGCCCTCACTCTCACTCCGAACAAGACTTAAAAGGAACAAATAAACATTATGAATGAATCCGAACTGCTTTGGGGACCATACCCCCCAGGGGCTAACCCAGGTCTTGCGAGGCCTAAAGTTTACCAAATTTAAAGGCCTCTTTTTAAAGAAAAGATTTTTTAAAATAAGGTTCAAAAATGACTGTTTATTTAGAATGAGAAAATAAATCACAAATAACTGTAGGCTTGCAGATTCTGTCCCTTTCTCTCAGATCTCTTGAGGCGGTTATCGGAAATGCCGCTTGTTGCAACATGGCTTGCTCTCTCCCCTAGAACAAATTCCAGCCATCACAGGGACTCTGTAGCTTCCTGAGCTTTGCCATAAAAAATCCATTTCCAACAATATCCCTCCTTTCTGGACCCAAAATCTATCTTTTTAAACAAATTTTTAATTTTATCAAAATGATATAAACGTAGTTCATAATCAATGTACTAAGGCTCATAGCAAAAAAAAAAACAACAAAAAAAAAAAGCATGTTTTGTCACACCTCTTCCACATTCCTAAATCCTGCTTGCCAGTGGCAATCCCTTTATAACTCTTCTGATAGTTACCTCCATTTATTCTAAATGATATACTGACAATGTTTTTTCTTGATTTATCTCTTTTAGACCTTATATATTTATTTTTGCTGTAACTGATCAGAATTTTCCATCTTACGCTACCTCTCATCCTTCATTCTCCTAATATTAAATCATCATATTTAGTTACATCAATAAATGATTTTTATACTATTGTGACTTCATAAATATTAAATAGGAAGGCCAAATACTACAGCGGATTATAATTATATTTACTCCTTACACAGATTTGGGGGGTGGCCTAGAGTTTCTAATTATAGTTGTTTTGTTCTTGCAACATCTTGATTATAATCAACATCTTTCCCTATCCCACCCAATTGCTATTGTATTCTATCAAGTCCTTTTTCTTGGAAATCTCCCTCCTGGAATCCTTTATATTTTGTCTCTAATCTGGGCTGGTTGCTTTGGGCCATGCCTGCTATGGAGAAGTCTTCCTAGGATTTCCCCTGGCTGCTCTCCTGGGCTGAGTCTATTATATCCTGGGTCTCAGGTGTAATTCTTTTTTGTTTACTCCCTTCTTTTGCTGGAGCATATTATCAGATAACGCTGGAGAGGCAAATTTTTAAAATTCTTATATGTCCAAAAATACCAAAATCTTAAACATCTATAATTTAATGCCAGTTTAGCTGGGTATAGTATCTTATGTTTAAAATCAAATAATTTTTCTTTAAAATTATGAAACCATTCGTCCATCGTCTTCTAGTATCCAGTTTTGCTGTTGATTTTTGTTTTATTGTAGGTGACCTGTTTGTTTGTTTGTTTTTCTTCTTGGATATTCTTAGGATTTTCTATTACGTACAGTATTTTAAAGTATCATTATAACATGTCTTGGTAGGTCTATAGGGTGTTTTCTTTTTTTTAATTAACTGTGCCCACAGTGAGTTTTGTGGTGATACAATGGTTGTTTTCGTTTACATACAGAGATAAGCTTAGAATAATGAGATTTACATTTTCCTGGTATATAAAAAAAAATTTTAGGGGACGGCCCAGTGGCTCAGGTGGTTGGGGTGCCGTGCTCCTAACACTGAGGTCACCAGTTCGATTCTTACATGGGCCAGTGAGTTGCTCCCTCTACAGCTAAGATTGTGAACAACGGCTCTCCCTGGAGCTGGTCTGCACGGGCTGCTGTGCTGCTATGGGCTACCGTGTGCTGCCATGAGCGGCAAGTGGCCAGTGTGAGTGGCCGGCAGCCAGCATGAGTGACCGGTGGCTGGCAGCCGATGAGAGCCGATCTACAACTGGTGACCGACTGCCGCGTGGGGGTAGCGCAAGGCTCATAATACCAGCGTGAGCCAGGGAGCTGTGTCCTACACAACTAGACTGAGAAACAATGGCTTGAACCGGAGTGGAGGGCGGGGAGGAAGAAGGGGGAAAAAAATTTTAACAATGTGTTTTTGTATGTTCATCCAGCAAACTTACTAAACTCTAATCATTTTTCTATAGATTATTTTGATTTTCTACATAAATGATATATGTCCAAATATAAGTCCATTGTTTCTCTTTCTTGCCACACTATGCTAGCTAGGATCTCCAGCAGAGTTGCATAGAAGACATAGTAGTGGGTACCCTTGTCTCGTTCAATTCTTACAGGGACAGTTTTGATATTTCACTTTTAAATCTCATGCTGTAGAATTTTTTTGTAGATCCTTTTAACAGGTTAAGACAGTTCCTTTCTATTCCTTGCTTATTAAGATTTATTTTTATAATAATTCCCAAATATTTTATCTCCAGCCAAGATCTTTCACCATAAGTTCATATCTGCACACCCAACTGTCTTAACTCTTATGTAACAATTGTTTATTGAGCACCTTCTATGAGCTAGGGCAATTCTAAGACCTGAGGTCTGGGACTAAACTAGACAGACCAAATCCCTGTCCTCATGTCACTGGCATCTAGTGGCAAAGGACAGTAACTAAAAAAGTAAACAAATCAGCATTGGATTATGATAAGTGGTATGATGGAAATAAATAGAGTGAATGAATAACTGAGGGAAAAGGCCTATTGTAGATAAAGGTAGTCATGGAAGTCCTCTCTCAGATGATCATATTTCAGCTGACATCTGAATTACAAACAGGAGATGCCATTTGAGGATTCTGGGGAATATTCCAGGCAGAGGAAATGGCTATTGCTAAAGCCTTGAGGTAAGAAAGAGGTTGGCTTGTCCAAAGACTAGAAAGGAGGTCAGCATGGGTGAGGCGGCTCCCTGGAGCCTGATGAAAAGGGGGCTGAGTGGAGGTTAGAGAGGCAGTCAGGAGTCATCTTACAAGAGGCCTTGTTGGTCGTGGCCAAGAGTTTGAATTTTAGTTTAATTTCAATGAAAGCCTTGAGAGGGGTGTGATCTGATTTACATTGTTTAAAACTCCCTTTAGTGCTTATGGAAAAGAGAAGACTTTGCTGAAAGACCAGTCAGAAGGCAATTGTAGAAGATGAGGCAAAAGATGGTGGTGACTGGAACCAGGATGGGGACAGGGATGTAAAGAAGGTGTGGGGAGGGGAATGAGGAATGGATTTCAGATACATTTTGGAAGCAAAAGAGAAAGGTTTGCTGACAGATTGAATGTGGGTGAAGGGGAAAGGGGAAAGGTGACTCCTAGGTTTATGAATCCTGAAATGATTGGCTTGATTTCAAAACGGGAAGGGAGCAACAGATTGGGGGGGGGGGGGGAAGGTAGTATTAAGAGATCTATTTTGGCTGAGTTCTATTTTAGCTGTTTGTTAGAGATCCAAGCAGAGATGTCAAATTAGCATACGCATACATAGGACTGAAACTCAGAGAAGAGGCTGAAGCCATACAAAGTATGATTAAAAAATAGTGAATGTTTAAAAAAAATTTACAGTAAAAGACACATTGCCATTAATCCCCCCTTAAAATACTCCCCCTCGCTTCAAACACACTTATCCCATCATTCTTGCCACTTTCTCAAACAGTTCTGGAAGTGCTCTTTCATCAATGTCTTTACTTCATCCTCCATCATGACAATGCTCCGTGTCACACATCGCTTCTGGTACGGCAATTTCTGCCAAATAACATTATGGTGTGTCCTCATCTACCTTATTCACCGGATCTGACACCATGCGACTTCTGGCTCTTCTCCAAAGTCAAAGTGACCATGAAAGGTAAATGTTTTGAATCGATTCAGGACACTGAGGCAGCCACGACAGCGCAACTAAAGACACTCACAAAAGAGGACTTCCTGAACTGCTTCAGGAAGTGGCAAGAATGATGGGATAAGTGTATTTGAAGCGAGGGGGAGAATTTTGAGGAAGATTAATGGCAATGTGTCTTTTACTGTAATAAATTTTTTTAAATTTGAATATTCACCATATTTTTTTATCACACCTCATAGATATAAACTTGGAGAGATCAGCATTAATTTGACTAGAGAGAGAGAGTGCAATAAGTTTTTTTGTTTGTTTTGTTTTTACACCTAAAAATGAGTTCAGAAGCATAGCTGCAGGTAAGGAAGAGGAGGAAGAGCTAGCAATGGAGGCTGAGAAAGACTGGACAAAGGGGAGAAAAACCAGTGTGTGGTGTGACAAAAGCCAAGAAAATTTTCCTGTCTTTCTAGGAGAAAGAAATGGTCAACTGTCACATGCTGCTGAGAAGTAGAGAAAGACAAGGCAGAGAAGTGTGCACTGGATTGTGAAACTGGGACGTTGTTGTTGACCTTGATAGAGGGATTTTGATGGAGCGGTGTTGACAGCAGTCAGAGCAGAGTGGGCTCAATGTAAGGTGAGGAAATAGAGATTTCAGTGTTGAGTGCTTAAATGAGGTTTGAGGTCACAAACTGAAAGTGGAACCAGTAGGTCCAGTTCAGTAATTTCTTTTTTTTCTGGTAATGTTTAGCTGCTCAGGTGCAGGCATGGAGAAGGCTGATAGTGGATATATTTAGGGTTGGGGATTAGACAGTCAAGTAAATAGAGAGAGAGATGGAGACAGACAGGCAAGTTTGTTAAAGGCGTACAAAGAGAGTGACTGTAGTAATGGACTCTTCTGTAAGCTGAGTAGAGAAGGAAGTGAAAACAAGAGAGAGCTGATGATTAGTGAAAACGTGACATAAGTAATGGAGTCTTGATGAGATGGAAGAATTATGTGGTGTCGACACTAAAGCAAGTGAGCTGGAAGGGTAGGAAATGGTGGTTAGGAGAGGTGGTTTGAAGTCCAGAATTCGGTTGTGCAATGGTTGGTGGTGGTGACAGGGTCTCATGTGAACATGAGAGAGGCTAGCTGGTGTGGTGGGGAGGGGAGGCTATCAAGGAAATGACAGGCAGGAGTACTACATACGTCATCCACGTGGGTAATTAAATCTCCAAGAAAGAGGGCCAAAGTAGGATGAAGAGAAAGGCAATGAAACAGGAGCCAAACTCACTGGTGAATGTATCCACAGATAATGGGAATAAAGGGAGCAATAAATGGTACAACTTGATGGCATTAACCTCAAAAGAGTTAGGATTAGGGGGAAGAAAAGGAGGAGAAAAGATTGGAAAGCAGCAATGGGGCACAAGAAGATGCTAAGCCTGCGAGTCCTGAGATCCATGAGACGTGACAGAAGACAGCCTTCCCTCGAGAGGGCTGAGGGAACTGCGCTCTTACAAGACATCCAGGTTGAGACAAAGCCAGGAGACAGAGAACTGTCCCTTGAGCACCTCAAACTGCCGTGAGTAGAGCCCATCATCTTCTCCCCATACCTGCTCTGTTACAAACAGCGTTACCCA